>NW_015387501.1:89113-115672 GCF_001527695.2 Protobothrops mucrosquamatus | reverse complement strand
TTTCTTGGAACTTTATATAACTATTTGCATTTTACTCCCTGTAGTACAAGACAGAGAAATACAAACTCCGTGTTTAGACTGCAGCAAAATAAAATGTACTTTAGGCGTAACCAAATGATCTAGTGAAGAATAAACTGATAATCTTACAGTGCATGTCAAATATTTGTTGATTTAACGAAACTGATTTCTCATCCAAAAATGCTGACATAAAGCCAAAGTAAAAAAAAATACATAGATTTTTTTAGTAGAAAATAAATACATTTTTTCTAATATGCCAGAATAATATGACTTGTTACCTTCTTTGGAAGCCAACTTACAACCATCATTATTCTATAGTATAGACATTCAATATTCTAGCAACCAATATTAGTGCTGATAGGAATATTCAAGTATTTGCACTAATATATATTGCTTAGAATCTCTTTATGTGGAATCAAGAAAATCATATATAAAGTCAAACATTATACTTATTAATCTTCTTCCATTCACAGTGCAGGAATAGTATATAGTATATCAGCTCTATGTAGCTACCTGCATGCCATAGACCTTGAATCTTATACTGTATATTATAACAGATAGAATAAAGCAATATGCATGGAGAACGGCATATGAACAGAATGACACATTAATCACACTTCCTTTTTTCATACCTCTCTCTATTAGTATTATTATATTAGCCTTAGTGGTATATGAGCTCATGCATTTTTCTAATCTATACCCCACAGACACAATTCACCCTACTTCCTTCTTACATAGCATCGTGTATACTCTCAAGTTTCTTATCATGCGTAAATTTCCTCATGGTTATACGAGTACAACTGAAATAACATTCCATTTATATGTTCAGTGTTGGGGGTTTGGCAAGAGAAAAAATAGCATTTTTTAAAAAAAATGATATAAATGTAAAAATCAAATATAAAAATAATATATTTTAAGGTTCTAATGTTCTACATTGTTTTTGTGTGTTTGTGTTATTGACTGCTCGGTTGGGAAAGGATTAACAATACTAACAATAAACTAGGAACAATGAATAAGATTCATCAAGACATCAAGGGTAAAGGTGAGGAACAGACACAATTAATCACTGTGCCTCTGGGCAAAGCCAGGTCTTTGGCGCTGCTTTAAAGGCAACTGGGTCAAGGCCCAAAGTCAAGGCCATAGTTCTAGAAGCTTTAGGCAGCATTTTAGTCAATGCAATTTTCAGCACTTTTTTACTAAGTTTTCCTCTTAACAATCCAAGGGACAACAATTTTTATGAAGAATGAACACTTCTATCCAAGATTTTAGTTCCATTCCTATGTTCTATTTCATTGTTTATATTCGCCCAACACCATCTTTAAGGCATAGGACTGATATATAAGACCTAGTAGTTTGGAACTTGGTAGTTCCCTCCCACAACCTTTTTTCTATTAGGCTAAACGATTAATCTATTAGGCTTTTGCACTTTTTCTTTCTCACTTACTAACAGGTGTCCAAACTAGGTATTGCCTGTTCTCAAGCCAAATGTTAGCTAGAGAGTAAAACTTTAACACTTTGTTCCCACAATGCTCTTTGATATGTTGGTGTCCAGGTAGTGTGTTCCACTGTGCCTGCAGTTTAAATACAACTCTTTGTTCCTATACAAAGTCCAGGTTGTGAGAGAAGCAATGAATATAAAACTTTAGCAGGACCCTAAATTAACACACCTCATACAAATATTATTGTCCCATTTGGAATGGGGTATCCTGCACTTTCTTTAGTAATTCAAAAAAGAAAAAACTTAACTGCACAAGACAATCCTGGCAGTCTTTTTAATATTTTGGACTTGTCCTACATTTACAGGTAGTGCTTGATGTATGACCACAATTGAGCCCAAATTTCTATTGCTAAGACAGCTGTTAAGTGAATTTTTCCTCATTTTATGACAATTCTTGCCATAGTTGTAAAATGAATCACTGCAGTTGTTAAGTTAGTAACAGGGTTGTTAAGTGAGTCTCGCTTCCCCATTGACTTTGTTTGTCAAAAGGTCGCAAAAGATGATCACAAAACCTCAGGACACTGCAACCATCATAAATATACACCAGTTGCCAGGCAACTGAATGTTGATCACATGACCACTGGGATGCTACAAGGGTAGTAAGTGCAAAAAAAGGGTTATAAGTTAATTTTTTCAATGGTGTTGTAACTTCAAATGATCATTAAATGAATGGTTGTAAGTTGATGACTACCTATATTTCTATGTACGGCTTATTTAATTCAACCTACTCAAGTCATGCAGTGCTTGTTTATTGTGGCCAGAGGGGTTCCTGGGATGGAAGACTGAAGAACACTGAGAATCTATGTCAAGAGAGTATAATCCTATCAGGCTGTGCTCTAGGGTGCTAGAGGTGAAAGTCATACCAGCTGCACAGCTAAAGCAAGCTGGAGCCTATAATAGGCGGTAGCAATATAGGAAGAAATTGGAGGCAGATGATCACTTTAATAATAATGGCAAGGGCATCGATTCATACGGCATGGGAGAAGATAACAGGAAACCCTTCTTATATTTTACCAAGAAACCTACAGGTGGTCATTGACTTATGACGGCATATCTGTCAAGAAATATGAGATAGATTTAATTCCTCCCCATCCCGCCACGCCCCAGGCAGAGGCAAAGATCATCTTTTAAGGCTATGTTGTTACATCACTTTTTGATCCTGGGAGGCAAAAAAATGAATCTACCCAGGGCGGAGGGGAGAAAAAGGGTATTTATGTATATAGGTTTGCATGTTTTCTCCTTAAGTAGGGTCAACAAATGACTTAATAGTCTAGATTTGGTCTTTCATAATATTCTAACTAGGTTTCATGCTGTCTTCAAAGATTGGACTGGGGATTGTCATCAAACATAAATCTGGGGAAGGTTGCTATATATGTTAATAAATATTGCAATCAATTGGTCACAAAAAGCACATAATAATGATCCTCAGTTACAGCATTGGGATGAAGGTCATGATATAATACCATAGGCCAGGATGCCCAACCCTGTGATCTTTGACTACCATGGCTGGATGGGGAATTCTGGGAACTGAAATTCACAAGTCTTAAAGTTGCCAAGGACGAACACTCCTACCATAGACTAAGGAGGAAAAGATTGAGGCTCACACTGTTTGAGGAGAACCTTAAATTTATTTAGTCTAATGCTGTGTTGAGGATACCACTAGTTAACGCTGTATAAATATTCTGCAGTTTTTCTGGAAAGAAAAAAGACTCCCAGTGGAATTAGATTATGGTGAACCACATAACAAATTATTTGGGGGCGGGGGAAGGAAAGAGTTTCAAAACCACTATCAAAGAGCTTTGAAGAATCATTGCGCTAAATAAGTCATGTGGGAAACAAAATAAATGCCATGAAGCCTAATGCAGCCTCCACAGAAATCTGCAGCATTAAATTTTATATTAACATATAAATTATTCACAAAAATCTGTAACACTTCCTCGTAAGGGTCAGTGATAAATACTTGATGGAACATAAAAGCCATAGACATGCTTATAAATTAGTAAGTATGTTATGAATGGTATTATAAACCGTTAATAAATTGTAATGGTGTTAAATATTCATAACAGTTGTCATAGAGGACATCTGCGTATCAATGGATCTATGATGTATCACAGGCATTGAAAGATAGATTCACACCACAGCACCAATAAAGAAAGTAAGCAATTGGTTTGGCGGTCTTTCAAGGTCATTTAGAAGAAAGACAAGGATGTCCACCAGCTGGTTAGAATTTTGTACGAAATGATGACATAGAAATAGTAGATGACCTAGAAATAGTCTACAAATTATGGAACTTCAAAAGCAAGATCTATTGTTGAAAGAAAAATCTTCATCAGGGTCCAGTCCAAGCCGGGAATAAACAACATGGAGACTGCTTTAGAAAGATGGTGGTAGTTTATTGAAGAGGAGAGCCAGACAGAGAGATGGCTCTGGAAAAACTGACCACATGGAGCAGATTGTGGGATTTTATACCTTCTGGGGCTCTTGAGGTTGTTTCCTGTTCCTGTCTGAGGCTTTATATTTCCTGTGTCACGTACTTTGCCCTGAATCTGAATTTGCCCTGAATCTGAATCTGAATTGGTGGGTTAATCCTATTACGTCTTTTGTCCTTAGAATTTAGGTGTCCTTAGAATTTAGGTAGATTTTAGGTGTCTTTGTCTTCCTAATTTCTAGCTTCCTGAATGGATTATTGAATTTGCATTTCTAAAAGCTGGCCTCTGCCTAGGAGCTGAGGATGATTTCTGGGGGCTGGTTTCTGTTTTTTTAAAGATCTTCTCCATTATTCCTTTGGGGAAATATATTCTGCCTTTTTAATATTCCCCAAAATATTTCTTTCTCTGGCTTCTTCCCACACTATTATTAGTCCAAATCTTCAATTTATGAGCTTAATTCTCCAAATCCTATTGATTATTTAATTGTGTGCTCAGGCAATAGCAGTGATAATTTTCTGTTATTAATTTTATTAACCAGGACTGACAGTAAAGAACTTATTTTACCACAATTAGAATTATATTTTTGCTGTGAACATGTGTGTGTTTACTGTAAGTCAGTTGATACACCCACTCCCAAAAGTCAACAGTGTTTATGTGATTCTGTGAATGCTGAAAAATCAACCCCAAATCCACAGCATCTGTGGTCTGATTCAGAAAGGAAAGGAAAGATGAATGACAACTTCTCATAGACAATGATCTATGGAAAGAGTCAGCAAACATTTTTCTGTAAAGGACCAAATCCTGGCCCTCCATGGGCATGGCTAATAGGTCTGCTGGCCAAGGATGGTGCTGGTCCACCAACAAAGAGGCTGTTGATAAGTTCCCCCTCCCCCGATGCACCTCCCCTAGCTCCACTCTTCACTCTGGAAGCTAGGATGAATTTCAGGCTTGGTGATTTGCTGCTGCTCACCTGCCCGATATTCTTATCCCACAGACCATGCTGTGCCAAATTGGTCCAAAGGCTGTAGTTTCCCAACTCCTGCTCTATTGTAATGCAAAACCCTCCTATGCAAGACCAAAGGACTTAGAATGATATTACAGAAAGAAATACTGAGGATGGGGCATTTTTGGTTCATTCTTCTTGCTTGTTATGAAAGTTTAAAGTTCTTGCTGCTTTATCAGAAAAAAAATTAGCAAGTTTATTCCTTTGAAACTATAGTGCAATGTTTTTTCTTTAATCTGAAACTAGTTAGGACAAAATATATACATATTATATTTTAGAAAAGAATGAAATTCATAAGCTAAAATGGGCAATCCTATGAGTTGGTATAGCCACAGCTAAAGGAACAATCTTAGATTGTATGGAATATCTCTATCTCTATCTCTCTATCTCTCTATCTCTCTATCTATACACACACAGAGAGAGACAGACATACACACACAATGACAAGGTAACAACATATGCATCATCATACAAATTATGTACTTGTATACTATCTTCATTAATTAAAGCCTTATTAATTAGATCATGACATCATAATACTCCTATTGTCACCTCCCCAACTTCTCATGCCCAGATTCCTGCATTTTTGTAGATTTGGGGCATTCCTGATTCTAGGTCAGACACATTTTAATGGAATCTTCCCTCTTGATCTGTATGCTGCTGTAATTTAAGACAATTCCTTGTCTATCTTTTGATTCAGGCAGAAACCATCCCAGTCTTTGAAACTCTCACAAAACACTGAAAGCACCCAAGGCAGTTTAAGTGGCCCATTATCAGGCAGGATTACCAATACGAACTGCTTCCATTCTTAAATGAAAGTGCCATGCAAAATATTCCAGAACCCTGCTTGTCTATTGGAGATTGGATTTGCCATTAATTGCACCTTCCATTATAGGTAGTCCTCGACTTATGGACACAATTCAGCCCAACCTTTCTGTTACTAAGCAAGACAATCGTTAAGTGATTTTTGCCCCATTTTAAGACCTTTCTTGCCATAGTTGTTAAGTGAATCACCAGAGTTATTAAGTTAATAACACGGTTGTTAAATGAATCTGACTTTCCCACTTACTTTGCTTGTCAGAAGGTCACACGTGGTAATTACATGACCCCAGGGCACTGCAACCATCATAAATATATGCCGGTTGCCAGGTGTCCAAATTTTGATCATGTGACCATGGGGATGTGGCAACATTCGAAAATAAAATGTCACTTTTTCGGTGACATTGTAACCTTGAACGGTCACTAAATGAATGATTGTAAGAAGAACTACATGTTATACATGTCATACATGTTACAGGAGGATAAAAATGCAAAAGGCTAGCAAATTTATTCTTCCACATAAACAAAAAAAATGATCACAGTGGTCTTCTATTACCTTTCCACCAAAAACAATCCCAGTTAAGAAATGAGATGCAAATTAAATCTTGTCAAATTATGAGATGTTTTAATCACTGGCAATTTAGCTGAGAATCTTGCAAAGAATTTCAGGCCTGATTCAAAAGTACATTGATCTCTTTGGCAAGCATGTAAAAACTGAACGAAATGGGAAATAGGACCCTTGTAATTATGAGGTTCCCAGCACTAGCATGGACTGCAATAAATTACAAAGTCTGCATTCCATTTGGCGAAATAGACTCAATTTATCATTTTATTTTAAAGAGATTCCATTATGCTAATGTCTTACAAAAGCACTTTCTAGTCTTTCTAGAAGGTCAACAGGGGACACAAATTATGAGATTTAGAAGTATGTCAGAGAGCAAAGCAAAAGTACTAAGTTTTAATAAAGGAAGACATAAACATGGCTACTTTCAACAATTTTATAAAAATACTTTTTGTAGACATATCAATAGATATAGATGTATTTCCTATTTTCACTTGTCACTTGTTAATAATAGAAGCTAGTTAATTAAAATGAGGTTTACTTTATAAAATATCATTTCCCACCACACAAAATTTAAGAAGGCCCGATTTTGGCTCTGTGTGTGGCACATTGCCCAGATACGCACAACCCAAGAATAATAAAATATTATGCCTTGGAATGGAAAACAGTTTGTCTCTAAGAGCTGAAAAGAAATATGGCTTCTAAATGTAGCATTTCAACAAATAGACATTTCCCTGAAAAAGATAAATCTTGTACATCTTTCGCTGCCACAGGAAGAAATCAGGATCTATTTAAATGCATTTTTATATAATAGGATAATTCCTAGAATGTAGAACAATTGCTTAGTTAAAGTACTGCAGATAATGCTTATTATAGTTGCTTTGTTAAAAATAGAATTGGAATAGTATTAATAGAGTCATTTTGAATCAAGTGTCATGCAAGGTGCCATATACATGACATGTAATGAAAATAACAATCTGTTTCTATTAATGCATTAAGGTTTTCAAAAAGCAGCATATAACATAGGTATCCTTATGGAAAACAGTGTACAAATTTAATGTTTGGAGATAAGGACACAGATTTTTAAACTGTATGAAAATGTATGTGTATATTTTAATTTAAATATTTAAATAAATATCAAATTTAAAGGTGAATCAGTCAGAATACAGGACAGATTTTTTTTTATGCCTTCAAGTCAATTTTGACTCCTGACAGTCAAGTCACTGGAGCAGTCACTGCAGTTTTCTTGGCAACATTTTAGAAGTGACCTTCCTAGGATTATGAAACAGTGACTGGTTAAGGTCCCCAGTTGGCTTTATGCCTAAGGTAGAACTAGAACCCACAGTTTTCCAATTTCCAACCTGATGACTTAACCACTGCACCAAACTGTCTCTGTATAGGGCAGAATATAGAAAATAAAATAGATTCAGCTATCGAAAGAACTGTATACTTTAAAATAAAAGCATTCTTCAAGAGCACAAAATACCACTAATGAATGAAGAATCTTTGACGCTAATAAACTGTGAGCATGAGATGATTATTTCTGCTTAAAATGGACAACCCTAATTCCTTTACCTCAAATTCATATCTCTCTCTCTCTCTCTCTCTCTCTTTCTCACACACACACACACACACACACAATCCTCATATCTTTTCTTTGCCTTCTCAGTTCTTTAATGTTATTTTATTAGCTGAAAAGGGATTCTTCTATTCTTTCTTGAAGAAGAAATAAAAAAAAAATCCCCAAAGATTATGTTCTTATATTTACAAGCAGTAGGTTTAATCTGTTCGGTATTGAACAAATTAATCTTTTTATTCAGAGATCAAATGATCTTTCGCTGATGAAAAAGAACTGCAATTTATCAACCTGGATCATATTAATGTAAAGAAAAAATGCACATACTATATATTTCTGTTTCTTGTGGCCACTATCTTGGGGAAAAAAACATGTGATTTATGAAAAAAAATGCTTATCACTAAACCTACAGCTTGATAAAACTTCAGAAGATGACCCAATATAATATGGGTACTGAAGAAAATTCACCTATTTCCTGAAATGATTATTTCAGACCAATAAGCTTGGATGTGCGTTGATTTAATTGCAATCCATCATGTTCTTTTAATCCTTCAAATGTTGGTTAATCCATGCAAGATTAGTACAAACAAGCAAGTTCTTCATTTGAAATGTTTGTTCTAACAAATAACCCTCTCTGTACTGAACTTAAGGATTTACTTAAGGATACGAGAGGATAAATTCTTAGGCATCCTGTTTTTAACGAAGGAAGATGAAAACAGTCACACACAGCAGCAACTGTGCTGTTGATATATACATGGTTCATTTGTTGAGCGTTTATAGCTGCTCCCATTGCACTATATCACAACAGAAATGCATGCTTTACCCGAGGCCCTTTAGATGGATCAGTGCTCCCATTTTGATGGAGTTCTCAAGAAAAAGATATCTACTTCTTCCTTCCCCCACCAAATAAAACCCACAGGTCTTGAATATTCAGATCAATGCAATATTAAAATCAGTAAGAAGAAATGAGCATCATATTGTTTCTTGACCTGAAAGTAATTTGACAGTGTAAATTTGAACATGTGACAAGCAATACAGTAATTTGGATTGCTTTTTTGCCTTAGGCAAATTGAGTCTCGGAACATTTTTTTTTTTGTAGATGCTCAATAACTAAACCAATTTTTAGCCTTTTGTAAGAATCTTTCTTCTTGTAATTCCAAGAAGCTACTGTCAAGAGATTATTTTGCTCTTTATCTAGCTCAGCTGTATTCAGTTCCAGCTTGAACCTCCTATTAGATGCTATGTACAATTTTTTTTAAAAAAAATCATTAGACAATGCTAATAACTTATTCATGTTAAGAAATGAGTATATAAATATGCAGTTTTGATATGACTATGGAAAAATCCTACTTAATAGATAAATTTAATAATATAGTTAGAATAATAAATAACCAGTTAGATGAGGGCTAAAATAGGTGTGGAAACATGTGTTCATATTCGTTTTTTCTAATGCTTATGTCTAATAGTTTCAATTCTGTTCTTCCCTGATGTATAAATTGAGCAACTCAGTTTGGAGATAGCAGCCAAAAGTTACATCCAGCCCTTGTTTGAACAAGTTGCTCGCTAAGAGCTACACGCAATGCTGGAATGAGGTTGCCAATACAGCATGCTATTTGGACACTCCAAAGAATCTCAGTCCAGATATAGCTTTAAATAACATTGTTCTTTTTCTTCTGGGCTTGAGTGATATAACTCTAGAGTCAGTCCTAATTTGTAAAATTTTGTTTTTTTAGGACATCTCAACTAATTCAATGAAATGATCCATACATTTTCTAGATTCCAGTGTTTCCCAAATATCTTCTGTGTAGCTATCAAGAAGATTCAAGTAAACTTCTTTTGTTCAGTCTAAAATATTTCCGTCTATCTTCAGAATCTACCTCTTGTTAAATTCTAAACAATATCTTGTACTAGAACTGAATGACTCTATCTCTGCTAATTAAAAAAAAATAAAGAGTAAGATGAGATTAGAGAAAATAGTTTGTTTCTTGGGTTGACAACAAGAATTAAACAAAGAAAATTAAATATGTATGCATAAGACTATATTGGACTAGTGACTCCCAAATAGATCTTGGGTATTATACAATTCCAAGAGATAATTCAGGTAAACTTAGAACCATCACAAAATGCCTCGGTTAAAAAGAAAAATAATGAGGCGAAAGGAATTTTGAAAATACTGTGTCTAAATTTTAATAACTTTACAGAAAAGAATATAATTCAGCAACAGCAGGACCAATCTCAATAACGTCAAAATGATGACAGGTACAATGTTGTCAGCTAACCAATGTTGCATATTTGCATTTCAGCCTCTGATGCAAATACATTGCATGGCATTTGTGTGATGATGCCATCAGGCCCGTGTCATCATTTTTCCCATCATGCACATGTATGCCATGAATTTGCAGCTACACAGAAAGCTTTACAAGAAATTTAAAAAAATGCAAACATGTCTATTTTGAATGGGTAGATTCATGTTGTTCAGCTGATCTTTAATAACTTACCTGAATTATTAGGTGGAATAGGGATTCTGTTGTCCAAAATCACAGCAAGTCCCAATGAGTCAGACGGTAAAAGGTTGGTACTAAGATCCACACGAGTGAGACTCGTGGGTTCCCTTCCATTGCTCAATAGGAGGAGCCTGGGATTTTCATTCTCACTCTTCTGCCGATTCTGAACAATATGAACAATACTTTGCTGGGGTAGATCACAGTTCTGGAAAGGGGAAAAAATCAAATTCCCATACATGTTAGAGTTTGAAGTCTTCATTATCATCTCATCTTTTTTTTTTTATACAATTCTCAAATACATTTAATATAGAGTGAGTGGCCAAGGGTCGGAATGGCTGACAACAATGACTCTTAAGAGTAATGAATCTTAAGAAAAAGTGACCAATGTAAATTGTCAAACAGGGCATTACTTCCTTCACCAACAAGGTCAAAATATTTGGACATTTCTATACCTTAAACAAAAACCGTTGAAACCAATCAACCTTGCTAAAATGTTTTACATAAAGATAATAATAATAATAATAATAATAATAATAATAATAATAATAATAACAACAACAACAACAACAACAGTAGTAGTAGTAGTAGTAGTAGTAAAGTTGGAAGGGATCTTGGAGGTCATCTAGTCCAACCCCCTGCTCAGGCAGGAAACTCTATACCATTTCAGACAAATGGCTGTCCAGTCTCTTCTTAAAAACTTCCAGTGTTGGAGCATTCACTGCTTCTGGGGGCAAGTTGTTCCACTGATTAATTGTTCTAACTATCACAAAATTTCTCCTTAGTTCTATGTTGCTTCTCTCTTTGGTTAGTTTCCATCCGTTGCTTCTTGTCCTGCCTTCAGGTGCTTTGGAGAGTATAGTATAGTATAGTATAGTATAGTATAGTATAGTATAGTAGAGTAGAGTAGAGTAGAGTAGAGTAGAGTAGAGTAGAGTAGAGTAGAGTAGAGTACAGTACAGTACAGTACAGTACAGTACAGTACAGTAGAGCTGGAAAGGACTTTGGAGGTCTTCTAGCCCAGCCCCCTGATCAAGCAGGAGAACCTATATCGTCTCAGAAGGGTGGATATCTAGTCTCTTCTTAAAAATCTCCAGTGATGGAGTGCCCACGATTTCTGAGGTTAAGCTGTTCCACTGGTTGATTGTTCTCACTGTTAGGAAATTTCTCCTTAGTTCCAGGCCTGTTTTAGTCTCCAAGCCTTTGATCATCTTAGTTGCTCTTCTTTGAATTTTTTCAAAACTCTCAACATCTTTTTTGTGGTATGGTGACCAAAATTGGCTGCAGTATTCTAGGTGTGGTCTTACTAGGGCTTTATAAAGCGGTAATAGTACTTCTTGTGATCTTAATTCTATACAACCCAGAATTGTGTTAGCTTTTTTGATTGCTGCTGCACACTGCTGGCTCATAGTCAAGTGATCGTTCACTAGGACTCCAAGGTCCCAGTTACTGTTTTTGAGCCAGGTCTCGCGCAATCTGTATTTATGCCTTTGGGTTTTCCTGCCTAAATGTAAGACTTTACTTTTCTCCACATTGAAACTCATTTTGTTGGATAGGGCCCATTGTTCAAGTTGGTCAAGATCTTTTTGGAACCTGTGTTTGTCTTCTGGGGTGTTGGCTATTCCTGCTAGTTAAGTGTCATCTGCAAATTTGATGAGTTCTCCTTCTATTCTCTTATCTAAGTCATTGATGAAGATATTGAAGAGTACTGGGCCTAAGACGGAACCTTGTGATACCCCACTGCTTACTTCTCTCCAGGTGGATATAGTGCCATTGAGGATTACTCGTTAAGTATGATTTGTTGGCCAGTTACAGATCCATCTGGTAGAGATGTTGTCTATCCCACCTTTTCTTAGTTTACCAAGGAGTAGGTTGTGGTCTACCTTGTGAAATGCCTTACTGAAGTCTAGGTATACTATGTTCACTGAGTTTCGCTGGTCTACTAGTTTAGTTACTTTATCGAAGAATGAGATGAGATTGGTTTGACATGATCTATTTTTGACAAACCCGTGCTGGCTACTAGGCAGGTTGTTCCACTGGTTAATTGTTCTAACTGTCAGGAAGTTTCTCCTTAGTTCTAGGTTGCTTCTCTCTTTGCTTAGTTTCCACCCGTTGCTTCTTGTCCTGCCTTCAGGCACTTTGGAAAATAGCTTGACTCCCTCTTCTTTGTGGCAGCCCCTGAGATATTGGAACACTGCTATCATGTCCCCCCCCCGTCTTCTCTTCATTAAACTAGACATACCCAATTCCAGCAGCCGTTCCTTATATGCTTTAGCGTCCAGTCCCCTAATCATCTTTGTTGCTCTTCTCTGTACTCTTTCTAGAGTCTCAACATCTTTTTTACATCACGGTGACCAAAACTGGATGCAGTATTCCAAGTGTGGCCTTACTAAGGCATTGTAAAGTGGTATTAACACTTCACGTGATCTTGATTCTATTCCTCTGTTAATGCAGCCTAGCACTGTGTTAGCCTTTTTGGGTTTTGGCAGCACACTGCTGGCTCATATTTAGGTGACTGAGATGGCAAAGGTTGATTCACCAAACCTTGTGTTTGAAAAGTATCACTGGAAAGTGAATGGCAAAGTTTTATATGGGCCCACTAGGCCACTTTATTCAAAAATTATGCAAGAGTACTTTTAATTTGTGCTTCTTCTCCTGGAACCTCAAAATGTAGAGATGATGTTTACGTCTAGGTGAGAACCAGCATTTTTAATTGGATTTAAATGGCAGGCAGTGTGGTGACTATAAGATGGGCATGATACTAGCACTAATATACTTTCCTGTCTAGCCATGGGGCCCTATGTAATGGTATATGAGGAAGAAGGAAGTAGGATGAAGAGGCAGAAATAGGGTGAAGACGCACGGCCTAGGGAATGGTCAGATAAAAGAGAAGGAACCTGTACTAACTTCACAGGCTATAGAGAAAGCAGACTTAAAAGATTCTGTTAATGTAGCCTTTTAATAAAGTAGAATTAGCTCATCTGGTTGTTTTTCCTGTTTGATCTACCTGGGAAGGCTGAATCAATCCTGCACATTTGTGATCCTTTCGCCCCATTTCTCAAGGCCTTTCTCACATACCACGTTCTCCACTCACGTGTCTAGCAGCTACTTTCCAAATCCCATCCATTTCTAATGGGCTTTTTGCAACAATTCCTTGTGAATGCAGTGATTTCAGTTTTTGTCCTGAAATCAGAGAATTATGGGGTGTCTCAAAAAAAAAACACCTTTGAATAAAATGTCCTTTAGTTGTAAAGACATAATTCTTCATACTAAGTGTCCTTTAGTGCTAAAGATATAATTATTATATAGAATCCATTACTGGCATAATTAGCAAAACCAACCTTTTCCTGGGAAAAATCATACAGCATAAAACTGAGCTTTGTTAGTCTATCTGATAATCCAGTTCTAGTTCAAATGGCCTTATTTTCTGTGATAAGAAGAGAAATCATATTCAAGTGGAAGAACAAATCTCCTTGTCTGTTCGGTATGCATTCTGTGGATTAATGCTTTGGAACCATTTTGGACATAGAATTGGAGAAGTGACATATAGAGAAAAAGTTTTTACATTAAAGTTTAAAAGTTTGTGAATACTTTATTCTTCATGTACTTTATTTTCAAGTACATGGATTTTGGATTGTGATCCTTCAGTTTCAGAACTGTGTTTGCCATAGTATCCCTGAGTTTACAAACTTTCCTGCTTGGGACAGATTTACTTCACAGAAGGTTGCAATAATAAAATATGCATATAAGAGTGAAAAACCCAACATTCTGTTACCTAGATAGGGTAGTATACAAATCCATTAATCTGATTCATTGATGTAACATGTCTATCTAATTGCGATTTAACACAAAATGTTGAATAATCAATGATGGATTCCAGATTTATCTTACTTATTGTAGGTGTACAGAGGGAAATGAGTCTGCCAGTACTAATTAAATAAATCTATTTTTATTTTATTGAATCAATTTTATTAATTAAATAAAAATAGGACATGGTAAATGTATAATGTATAATATGATAAGGTATACATTATACAAGGTAAATGTATAATAATGTATAATAATGTCATTTAAACCATAATATAGATAAGTAGCACAACATATGCAATCTAGACTAAAATATGAAACCATGCAATTTTTATATTTACCATTCCAACAAGTACAACTATAAGGTTTTTTCTTTTATGACACAATTAGCTTGTGTAACAATTGAGAAATTAATAACGACTACTAGAAAGATGAGGCTATAACACTAGACAAAGCTGTCACATATGAAGTAGCTTTTGAAACTGAAAGTTACACATCCACTTTAATGTAAAATCAATTCTCAGGTATAGAATTCAGAGAGACGTAAAGTAACACACTAAAAAAAGGGGAGAAACATAAAAGGCTTTCCATAGAGAAAAAACTAAAAACATCACAACTGATTGCTCTATTATTACTGTACTACCCTTTAAGACTTAGAGGACAGACTGCATGTTGTATCTTTAAACTGTGATTCACAGAAATAAAATCAATTAGGAAAAAACACCTGCATATCCACCCTGCCCTTTTCATTTTTGCTTAGAATTTTTGCTTAGATTTGTAAGAACTGGTGGCCAGAAGTCTAAATTACCAGTAGATGGCAGGAAATAGCAATTTCCATGTTTATTTGCTGTCATCTAGATTTTGCATTCTTGTTCTACTTTCACTGCATGGCCAAATGGTGACTGACAAGGCCTTAGAAAATGAGTCAAAAAGGCCTTTCCCACCCTTTCCTCACTCTTTTAGGAAAAATGGGATATTACAGAGCCTGAAGTCTAATGTAAATCCTGTCATTATTGCTTGAGACTAACTAGCATAAATAAGGACGCTATCTGAATCCATTAATGTATACGGAAACCCTATTCCTGTACAAAAATATAAAACAATTCACTGATTCCCAAATTACTTCATAACGTGGGAAATGGAGGACTGAAGACGGCTCCAAAAAGCTAAACTGATGACTGTGGTAGAATGAAGAACCAGGGAGTAGGACTTTGGTCATCTATAAGTGACCAAAGGAGAGGACTTTGGTCATCTATAAGTGCTCCTGATAGCTGCTCCTTACAAGGAAACCTCAAAATAGTGGTCTGCAGCAGATTTAGACTTCTGGGAGATGAGGGAATATCCAACTTGCTCAAACCATGGTTGGCGCCTTTGAAAAGAAACTAAGTTTGCATATTTTATTTTCCAATTACTTTGGGGAATTGATTTTTAGCTATTAGGAATCTTTAGGATCAGACAACTTTGATGACGTTGGGTGAGTTTTCTTTAGCAAAAGAAATGTTAACTACAAATTTAAGAACTTGGGTTCAATGTGGGCAATGGGCAACATGGGCAGTTATGTATGTTTCCAGAATAGTACACATGTGCTATTCTACGTGAGCAGCATTGGTTGTCAGTTTGTTTCTGGGTCCAATCAAGATGTTGGTTTTAACCTTTAAAGTCCTTCACGACATGGGATTGGGTTATCTGAGGAACCACTCTGCCCTCATTACATCTGCCTATCCCATTAGATCTGCAAAGAGGGCATGCTTCAGGTACTGCCTGCTAGGGACTTACACTTGGAGGATTCCAGGAGATGCACTTTCTCTACCATATTTGTGGAATATTCTGCTCCCTACCCCAAAGTGAAGTTATATTCATCCTTGTTAATGTTTCATAAGTCCCTAGGACCTGGTGATGTCAACAGCCTGGAGATCTCAGGGGGTCTGCTGATATTCTAAGATGCCTCTCTCCTAAACATGGTTGCATTGCTTATGAGATGGTTGGCAATATAAATTTGGAAAATAAATAAATAATTTTAAACACTAATTCTGGAATAAAAAGCAAAGGGGTGATTAAAACTTTGATTTTAGAATGTTACAAACAGATTAAGAGTCCAGGTAAATCTGAAATGAGATTTTGAAATTTATTATAAAGGATCCATTTGTTTCAATTTTTTTTATTAAAAAATGAGATTTTTTTTTATAATCAGAGAGAACTAGAGGACACTAAAGATTGCAATTAAAGGAAAAGAACATTTAAACTTGACTTACAATTACAGAATGAAGCAAAACGTTCTTAGACATATTGAAGGATATTTTTGAACAATTGACTCAGAAGTTAATTTTAGTAGTGCCAACAGAATGATCTGCCTCTATGGCAAGACTGCATCTAAAAAGTATTTTGGAAGAGGAACACATTTTACCTGACAAGGTAGAAAACTGAGTTTAAAGTCGATTTTCAAATGACAGTTTACAAAAATCACATGTAAAAAGATGTTACACTGGACCTACAAAAGAAACCAGCTGATGCCTCTATAAATAAAAGGGATATACAAGTGATAAACTAAGACAGTGACCTGGATAATTTTCCTATACTGTATTGGATTTACAAAACAAGTTTGTTAAAGTTTTGAAGAATCTCATGAGAAGGGACAAAGAAAAAATTGAAAAATATTAAGTTCTATGACATTATTTGAATGGACTACAGGATAAAGATTGTTAGAAGTAAAGGAGGGAATATAAAGTTGGTTTATTTGATCAAGATTAAAACAGATGAGTTATTATGTCTGGTAATCCTTAATGGGCACCAAGACTGAAATCACAAGGTATTAGGGATTTATTTACAGGTAAGAGGTGAGATATGGGGAAAAGATATCATTTGTTGTATTTTAAAAGAAGGTGACAAGTTATTAAAATTTATACCTGTGATAATATTGAGAACACTTCTTTATATATTTATTTTCTTTTTCTTTACTATACTCTTATTTTTCTTTCCTTTGTATTTGTATTTTTTATTTTTTCTTTCTTTTCTGCACCTTCTTCTCTTTCTTTTTATTCCTCTATCTTTTTTTCAGTTTGTATTAGTTTTTACTGTTGTAATCTTTAATAAAATTATAATAAACCAATTCCATAGTATTTTGCATGAGCTTGGATCTAATTATGCAGATTACACATATACCCTTTCGGAATTGTAGTGCTAGAGATCCTCAAATCTACACTGTTTTCAAGATGTAGTGCAGACATACCTAAGAGATCTCGTTAACTTTCTGCAAACATTTTCTTCATTTTTTAAAAAAAACAACAACATTAAACTTGGAATAAATGACCGTATTTGCACACTATTTAATCCAATATACAGAGATCAAAATAATAGCAAAAGTTATTGGTGAGAGAGTTACATTCACAAAGTAAAAAATTTTCTACTACATGCCAAGAACAATAATTTAAGCAACAGTTAGCAAAATAAAATCATGCCACAAAATATTAAAAAGCTTCTCAGTGCATCCGCGAGCAGTTTTTGTTAAACAATCTTTCCTGTTCTGTACTTTCACTTATTTTAAAGGTTAGTCAGAAAGATAAGAGATACATTTGTGTGTATGCAATATCTGCATGAAATTATTCATTGCTTTTCTGAGTTCAAAATGCCACAGGAGTTTTATAGCTTTCTTTCTGAGGAACTCTAGTAGCAATTGATAGTAAATTAAAGGAACCAAGTCTTAAAAACATACAATCATGAGGCTCTTAATCACTTTGAGGGACTATATGGAAATTATTTCCATAGAACTTTTTCACTCTTCCTAGGAGTGAATTATTTTTGCTATTCCAAAAATAAAGAGATAGAATTGATGGGTAAAATTAATAATGACATCTTCAAAGTTTACCTTAAAGGTGAAGAATAGCTAGTGTTCCAGAATACCTGTTCAAATAAATCCTCTATACATACTAGAATACAATGCATCTCAGCAATCAGTCAAAAGATATATTTATAAAAGGCAGGAACTGAGGATTTTAATGGACAATAATTAAACATTTAATTATAATTAGGGAAGACTAAAAGTTTCAAAACTTTATTATTTTTTATTTATTAATTTAATTTCTATACCGCCCTTCTCCCGCAGGACTCAGGGCGGTGCACAGCATATTAAAACAGATACACATATCAATAAAAATAAAAACCCCTCTAAAACCAAATTAAAACCAAATATTCTTCCTTGAATCCAAAAATGGCCAAAAATTCCCTTTGGAAGAGATTTTTTTTTAAAATTCTATTTCCTCCAATGCTCACATTTGATCCCAAGACCTTGGGGATCTTCAAGAATAGCATGGTAACTGCACAATTTGGGATCAATTACTGCCCAAGACCAATATTTTTTAATAACATGTTCATATTGTAAAAGCAGTCAAATTTAATCATTTATATAATTCTTATATCTTATGCAAAATATCCAACGACTTCTTAACTTACATCTAAGATCCTGTAAACCCATTTAGATGGTGCATTTGAAATTAAAGGCAGAATTCTATAATTCATCACAAACTGATTTTGATATTCTGCTTAGTTTTAACATAAGCTTGCTAGTGACATTAAGAACTGCCAGTCAAATACAGGTAGTTCTCGACTTACAACAGTTCATTTAGTGACCATTCAAAGTTACAACGGCGCTGAAAAAGAGATTTATGACTGTTTTTCACACTTACGACCATTGCAGAATCCCCATGGTCACACGATTAAAATTCAGACATCTGGCAACTGAATCATATTTATGACAAGTGCAGGGTCCTTGTGTCATGTGATCAACTTTTGCGGCCTTCTGACACTCAAAGTCAATGGGGTAGCCAGATTCATTTAACAGCCGTGTTAAATAATTTAACAACTGCAGTGATTCACTTAACAACTGTAGCAAGAAGGGTTGTAAAATGAGGCAAAACTCACTTAACAACCCTGTCGCTTAGTAACAGAAATTTTAATAATAATAATAATAATAATAATAATAATAATAATAATAATAATAATAATAATAATAATGTTGGAAGGGACCTTGGAGGTCATCTAGTCCTCATTTGTGGTCGTAAGCCGAGAACTACCTGTAACATAACCCTCGATTATCTCCATCAAACTGGTTGTGCAAAACCACATGCATATGTCACTGGATCTCCGGCATTTTGTCTTCTGTAGTACAAAACAAAAACTTAAGAATAATGTCAGGTTATACTTAGATGTGTTATTTACCAGACTGATTATAAGGATTGGTTCACCTTTTCAGAAATGTATAGTTCTATTTGCATGTTCACTCTCCCTACTGGTTCCATCTGCTATTCGGAACTTTTGGGGAAAGCCCCTGTTCTTAAAGATGGATATTGAAAGCATAAACAGGGGAGCCTATGACTTTAATTAGACTCATATTAGGAAACCGTTTCAAGCTGGGGCAGGGATGCAGGTTGTCTCCAGACAAAGAAGGGTTCTCGGAGTATGCAAAAGAACTCAATCTACTCAAGAGAATTAGATCAAAATGAAAGATTTCTGGTCAGAGAACTACTGTACATCCAAGTCAGTATTTTTGAATTCAACACTTCTCGAAAGGATGTGATAAATTAACTGACTTTAAAAGAAACTCCAGAGTGTAGACCAGTGGTGGCGAACCTATGGCACACGTGCTAGAGGCGGTACTCAGAGCCCTCTCTGTGGGCACGCACACTGTTGCCCCAGCAGAGTTCGCCAGAGTAGTGAGCACGTGGCATTTGGAAGCGACAGGGCAGGAAGTGAGCGAGCAAGCGGCATTGGCCTCCCTGGGAATGCCCTGGGGATGGTGAGGGACTGGCACCCACCGCCTTGGCCCTGGCCATGCCCACCCAGTCTGCTGTGACCACTGCAGCCACGCCCACCCAGTGGGCTACGCCACCATGCCCCCTCTGAGGGCACCACAGTGCTGATGCAGCCCTGGCACTTTGCGATAAATAAGTGGGTTTTGGGTTGCAGTTTGGGCACTCAGTCTCTAAAAGGTTTGCCATCACTGGTATAGACAGTAACTTTCCAGGAAGCAATTCCTTAAGAATGTGTTCTTCAAAATAAATCCCTTAAATATTTTTTGAACAAGAACTTACTTAAGTAAGCTGGACAATAAAAAGAGATAGTGTATAATGAATCCTCCACTACTGGAAGATTGAATTTAATGACCTCTCAGGTATTGTACAACTCTTGCCTATTGAAATTTGCAACTTAGTTGAGCTGCAGGGCTATTGTTAGTCCATCTACTTTGGGCCTTGTTCTAGCTCAATCAATCAATCAATCAATCAATCAATCAATCAGTCAGTCAATCAATTCTGTATATTCAATAAAAGAAAAGGCTAACTCTAATAACCACAAAGAGAAATTTTATTTTCACAAGTTTGTGTTAGGTTTTGCTTCGAAAACATTGAATTCAGAATGTTCCATTGTTAAAGTAACATTTCTGCAACGTTGGCAAGTTAGAAGTGTCCTTCATTCAATGTTCATTCTGATATTACTGTCCACCCTTGTGTTATCTCTAAAGAACAGCACAAGTAGATGAACATGAGCTACAAAATGCAATCTACCAAATGATACTCAGGATAACAGATTACGGAGGTTTGACATGAATGCTGCTGATTAGGCACACATGCTGCTCTTCTGGTTTTCTGCTGATGACTGACTAATGCGACAATCATTTACTGGAGATGAAAGATAGATCTAATTGGCAGTACCTGAACATTTTTTTCCACCAAAATCTGGCTCAAACACAAATATATCCTGTTTGAAAAAGTCCATGTTTCTGATGCAACTTATAGAATGCAATTCACATAGAGATGCTTTGTTACTTAGATCAAGGGTCAGAAACTGGGCCACACAAATAAGCAAAACCCCATCCGCGGGATGCAGGCAGCATATGAAATTACACCCCCTCAGATCCGCGGAAAAACCTCTCTCACAGAACCGGTCCCTGGTGCCCAAAAGGTTGGGGACCACTGACTTAGATGGTAGGAAAATATGGTTAATTAATACATATTATGTGAGAAGAATATAAAGGACAAATATCATGAATATATAGAAACAAAAATGGAGTCTCAATATAATTTCAATATCCATCAAACCTCTGATGACCAAAAATTGACATAAGATGAAGAAAATGCAATAAATGTTTCCATTTTATTTTAATTGTGTTAAGAGAGCAGTCATGGGAGTGATAACAGATTCATTGATTTATTAATTTTTAAATCACCATTGTGTTGCAACTCTTGGCAGTTTACAGGAATAAAAATAGCCACGATACAAATGCATGCATTAAAATAGTAAAAACATTAGAAGAACGTATTTAAATTAAATGATATCTCAAGAGCAGTTAATATTTGATGGCTCTATTTAACTAATCAAAAGCCCTTTGCGTGAACTCTGTTTTGGCCAAGTTCTGGAAAGCCAGCGAGCTTGAGGTAAAAAATAATAATAACTTCCTGGGGAAGATCATTCCTAATATAGTTCAGTGTCAACCTTACATTGGCAAAGTTCAAATACGTGGTGATTAATATCAACTGAAAGAAGCAAAAATAAGAAGTATGAGGGTAAAAGGGAAGATTTTAAAAAAGGTAATTTATTAAGGAACATGAGTTTTGGATTTAAGGTATTCTTCACCACATTTTATTCCTTTCTTCTTCCAAATAAATCAGGGCAGCTGACAAGTTTTCTTACTTGATCATCACTATAACTCCACAGATAATATGAAAGATGTAATCTGGCTCAAACATCGAAAGCCAAATCTTTCCATTCTAAGTTCGATATTTCATTAATAATTCCATAGTGTAGTGGCCCCCAACCTTTGGGGCACCAGGGACCGGTTCCATGGAGAAAGGTTTTTCTGCAGACCAGAGGGGGCGTGGTTTCACATAGTGCCTGCAACCTGTGGATGGGGCTTCACTTGTATACACAACCCGGTTTCTGGCATGCTACAGCCCGGTGCTAATCCAAGGACCAGGGGTTGTTAAAATCTATTTGCATTTTAGCAATTTTTACAATTATTTAAAAATATAAATGCTTTATAATTCTTGTAAGATTTTTCCCCCCACCGTAATGTTACTATATTAGGAGAAGACCGAGCAATTGTTGGTAGCATTCTCACCAGTGTAAAATCAGTATTTGCAAAATGAGGGGGGAAAGAAATATTTCTGGCCATTTGCAACTTTAAAACTAAATGGACTTAATTTACATTTGTTTCTGCTCAGATCAATCATCTATTCCATCTGATCTGCCACTAGATTTAGAAACTGATGGTGGCATTAGTATTTTCACAATGACATTAAAAACTAATCAAGCTGGTACTAAAAGGATCAGCACTGTAAGAGAGTACTAAATTCATATAAAACTTATTGACAACATTAGGCAATTATAACTACACCATCTCCAGACAGTAGATTTTTTTTTGCTATTCCTGTAACAAAGACTGTAAGACTAATTTCTTAGAGTCTTAAAGGACTATTTAAAAAAAACAGTTATATTGCTGTGTTGCATGCTATACTTCATTTTGATTTAGCACAGCTATCACTTTATTTCAATATTCTGTCTCTGATAACAAGAAATCAACCAACTATAATAACTGAATTAATATACAAAAAGAACTACTGAGAAACTTGTTAAAGATAATAGATCAGACCCTTTGCATGTTTGCTTCTTTCGTGACCTATAATCCCAATTCCTTATTTCACAAAGAAGATAAAGTCACATGTGAATTATTACAAAGAGCCACCACCAATGAAAACTAAAATTCAGATCCTACAATTAGGTATAATAATTTCAGAGAGAGATCTAGGGCGCATTCTCTGACAGAATATCTTACAGGTGTGAGGAGGTCCTTCGGGGGGGGGATGGTAGAGACCAGCACCAAACAGACTGCTCCATCGCTGGAGGTTTTTAAGAAGAGATTGAACAGCCATTTGTCTAAAATGGTATACCATCTCCTGCTTGAGCAGGAGATTGGACTAGAAGAACTCCAAGATCCCTTCCAACTCTATTTTTCCACCCCATCCCATCCCATTCCATTCCTTGTGTTTACTCTAACAAACTTATTTCCTACTTTACCACTTATTATAGTACTAAACCTATGCTATCTTATACTACACCTATACTAACATCTATGCCTACACTTACAAGTATTTCCTAAGCAGTCTATTCTTTTTTGTTGCTTGAGCTTATACCAAACTGTTCGGCCATCATGAAGCCACCTCCAAGTTGGGAACGAGGATAAGAAATTAAGCAAAGTAAATTAAACTTTGGAACATTTTCCATTAGATATTTCTCATTCCTGAAACATATTCAGTGGTGGGATTCAGCCAGTTCGCACTAGTTCGCCAGAACTGGTAGCTAATTTTTTGTTGCCCAGGCCAGAATGGACTTCCGGAAGCAGCATCCACACAGAGAACCGGTTACTCACATATTTGAATCCCACCACTGAACATATTCCAATATGTAGGAGAAATTTTTACATTGTGCTGGAAATATAAAATGCAGTTTCTTGCTCAAACCAGTCAGCATTTGTACATAATTTATTAATAAACAAATACCTTATTCTACAGCTTTCTCTTGCCTGCTGACTTTCTCATTTAGTGAACATTCAAAGTTACAACGGTATAAAAAAAAAAAGCTTACTGACCAGACCTTGCATTGTGACCATCACAGCATCCTGCCATTTGCATGCTTAGCTACTGGCTTATGATAAGTTAACAGAGAATGCAGAAGTAAAATCACAAGTTGCAGTCACATGATATCTCACTTAACAACTAAATGGGAAGTGACATCAAAAGCCCATTGTGGTCACGCTATTTTCTTCTTAGGGACTGTGGTGCTTAGTGATAAAGTTGTAGGTTTCAACTGAGACTGCTAAGTGAGATACCTGTATTTATCTAGATACTCAAATTTTATTTTGCATATAAGAGAACACACACAGCCAAGTATGCACATATGCTCAAACAGGGCGGATGCCTTGGCACTACTCAAAGCTGCTTAATAAAAAAAAAAAATCTATCAAGGGACAAAACGTCCTGAATTTCCCTTTCTTATCTACTTAATATTTAAATTGGTTCACTTCAATCCTTGTGCCAAAATACCATGTTTAAAATATAATCATAATTAGCAGTTTTAAAATGATTTATTGTAGTTATCACAATAGCAAATCATGGTTTGTGATAAGCTAGCAAACCAGACTTAGAAGGCTCATCTGGGACAATTGTAATCCACAGTTTTGCGTTTGAATGTGAAATACTGCCATTAGGACTGTTACCAACCTTTAGAGACTCCAACTCCATAGAGAACTAAGTGAACCATCAAGATATAAACAACTCTAACTGCTGAAATTTAGAAATAAAAGGCTTTGAATGTGAATTTCCTCAGCTCATAACTATGCAATGTATTCCAAAGGGATGTTATTCTGCTTGGCATACTAAATAAGATCTGAGTTTATCTGCAGTTATTTTTAAAGGATCTTTATTTTTCCAAACCCTACAAAAATTCAGGCCTATTCTAGAGATCAAATTGTCAGATCGGTCCTGGCACACTGAGCAGGAGGTTAGACTAGAAGACCTCCAAGGTCCCTTCCAGCTCTATTTGTGATCTGGTAACTTCTTAAGGGCAGCCCTTCTTTATGATGATATTTGTGCTCTCCCCATAGATATTGATTTGGGAGGCCACCTCCTCAGAGATGGTCCCTTAGGGATTCTAAGCCAGAAAGAGTTTTAAAGGTAACAATTTGTGAATTGTACACAAAAACACACTGAAAGCCAAAGCTGCTCATGGAGTAGAGGTCAGTGGTGGGATTCAGAACTGGTAGCTATTTTTTTGTTGCCCAGGCCCAGAATGGACTTCCGGAAGTGGCATCCACACAGAGAACCTGTTGTTCACATATTTGAATCCCACCACTGGTAGAGGTGTTACTTGCATGGCACTATTTACTACATGTGCTTCACATTCTGCACCAGTTAAAGTTTCCGAATGCTCTTCAAGGGTAGTCCCATGTCGAACACATTGCAGGAGACATGACACGAGCTTATGAAGGCATGAGGAACAGTGAGCAGAGTGTCCCAGTGCAAGAATGGGTGCAACGGCTTTCCTAGATAAGGATGCCACCTCCTCTTCAATCACAAGCCATGAGTGCAGGAAGATCCCCCAGATTACACATTGGGTCTGCCTGCGACGGGTTACCTCCTTATCCAATAGTGTTTTAATTTACCATATTTAATTCTAGTATGTATTTCATCATCATCATCATTATTATTCTCTGCTTCAACATTCAGCAGACAGGTGCAAGTAACAAAATAACTATCATTGTTATCAGAAGCAATAAAACGGAGTTATTTTTGGGACAGCATGTTATATATATATACACACACACACAAACACACACACACACACCAAAGTATCAAGAGGCTACTATAAATAGACTATTTTTTTCCCTTCATTTCACATCCTCCAATGATGCTTGTAATTGCCAATGCACTTTATAATGGAGTCAAAGGGAGTACATCCATTGCTACTCAAAACTCTAATTTTCTTGTTCTGTATTTGGAAACGTAAGCAATTATTTAGGTTCTAAATTATGGTTAATCGGTATCTAATTACCCACTAAAGAAGGAAATCTTCAAGGCTTACGTTGGTCAGGAAACTACTTCAAGATCCCCTATGTGCTGAATAAGTACCTAAATAGTTTACGAGTTGGCAGAAAATTGCATTATAAATAGTTGAGGAAATGGGAGGGACACCTAATGTTGAAACAAGAAAGGAACTGAAAGAAATAATGAATTTTCCTGAAATAACCTCCCCTTTCATGACCTCCTCGTGCAGCAGCTGCCTATCACTTCCCAAACAAGCAATGAATATTAAAATAAATAAAAATGTTGTGCAAGCCTAATCAAAGCTCTGGGCAGCCACTGTTTCCACAAATGTTTTCTCCTGCAAAACCCAGAATACCTTTTCACCAATCTTTTATCCAACGCAATCTTGCTCAGATTTCCCTTTTATCACCAATGTTCTTTCTTCAGTTTCTGCCTCTTGGGTGAAAGAGACATGAATATAATTTTATGCCCCAGTGTGGGCTGCATCTCCATCGATTGCAAGGGGAAGGGAGGGAAGAGGGGGGAATGATTGGAAGGATGTGCCATGACCCTGCAGAACCAGAGGAATGCTGTGGATATAATTTACTTGGACTTCAGTAAGGCATTTGATAAAGTAGACCACAACCTACTACTCGATAAGATAGAAAAATATGGGTTAGACAGCATCACCACCAGATGGATTCGTAGCTGGCTGACCGGCCGTACTCAGCGTGTGGTCCTCAATGGAACCGCATCTACATGGAGGAAAGTTTGTAGTG
>NW_015387501.1:25820-88605 GCF_001527695.2 Protobothrops mucrosquamatus | reverse complement strand
TTATTATTATTATTATTATTATTATTATAATAACTAGGCCAGATACGCTGACAACGCAGGAAATCATGACCGCCTGTCGCCACAAATGTTTGTATGTTGTTTGTTTTTTTACTCCCACCCCAAGGGATGCTTCCACTACAAAACGTTTCTAAGCAAGGATGCTGAAGGCATTTGATTTCTGACATACCACTGAGCTCGAAAGAAAATAAATATTTGTCAAAAATTTCCATTCAGACAAAGCCTAGTAATGTTATCCTAACTCATCTGACTTCTTCATCATATGTTCTCCTTGTCGAACTTTAATGTGTCATAAGTTCTCCGGTGCGACATTTTATCTTTATAGTTGAGAGCTGAAAGTGAGGAAGAAAAATATGTTGCTGTCTTAAAACAGCTACAGTATATTTAGACAGGTCAATAATCCCTCTATTAGCCTGGAAGAAGCAATTCCATCTCAGGGAATAAGTAGCTTTCCTGTAACTATTTAAAAGTGGTGAATTGCTACTACTTGATTTATAAAATAAATGGAGAGTGGCCATTTATTTGGGCTGTTGGTTTGATCTCCGAGCGTGGTGATTTGGCTGCAAACGTTTCATCATCATTCAGAGGGATATCTTCAATGCACTTTGAAGTGTGCCCATCTGGTGTGGGTGTTATTTATCCAGATGTTTCTGAGTCATGATCTGGTTTTGGGCTGTTTGATTGGCTGGTTGTTCTTGCTAGCCCATAGTACTTGATGTTTAAGTATTGTCTATGTGATACAAATGGTGTTTGTTCATTTGGTTGCCTCTGAGTCATGGTCTGGTTTCGGGCTGTTTGTTTGGCTGGCTGTTGTTGTCGGGACGTGGCCTGCTTTCTTGTGGGGGTCGTGATTTTTGCTGTGTGGTGGGGGGCCTGTTTGTTTTAAATGCTGCCTTCGGGATTGCGGTTAAAGTAGTTCCTTTGTTCTCAGTGGCTGGCAGATTGGGTGGCCATTTATAATTATTCAGGAAATAAAATGTTTTGAAACAATGCTGTGTCGGGGTGTGTGTGTGTGTGTGTGTGTTCTTATGTTTCTTTTTCTAGAACCATACAGGTAGTCATTGACTTACGCTCACAACTGAGCCCAAAATTTCCATTGCTAAGTAAGACCATTGTTATGTGACCGTCGCTCCATTTTACGCCCTTTCTTGCCAAAGATGTTTAGTAAATCACTGCAGTGGTTAAGTAAGTAGCACAGTTGTTAAATGAATCTGGCTTCCCCATTGACTTTGCTTGTCAGAAGGTCACCAAAAGGGGATCACATGACCCCAGGGAACTGCAACCTTCATAAATACATGCCAGATGCCAAACATCGAAATTTTTATTATGTGACCATGGGGATGTGCAGTAGTCATAATTGTGACTTTTTTCAGTACCACTGCAATTTCAAACAATCACTAAACGAAGGGTTATAAGTCAAACACTACCTGTTTATCAAACCTATGAATCAGGATAGCTAAATCAAGTAGAAGAGCTAAAATTATATCTTTGGTCCAGATGAGAAGCTCTCATAGGATCAGTGCTAAGATAGGCAGAGTACGGTTCATTACTCAGCGGATATGTGTTCAGTTGAGGAAATCCTTCTAAAAATGCTTTTAAAGTGGCTCCTAGATCTTAGGAAACATTAATCAAAACAATTTTTCACTGAGGAAGTTAACAGGAACATTAGGACATAATGTGACATGCCAAAAACCCCAATATTCAGAATGGTTCCAACTGACTGCAAGGCCATATAATTTAATATCTCAGAGTCACAGGTTGTGTTTCCAAAACATGTTTAACCAGGTAATCTAGAAAATATTGGCTGTGTCTGAACAATATTCTAATGTCAGTTAGTGTAAAACTTCATTTCTTTTAGCTAGTGTGTTATGTTTATTCAGACTGTTTAATTAATTTATGGCTTGGGGCTCTCATAGTGGCCTGGAAGTTTGAGGGTTCTGTGCAGGATCTTAACTGTTCTCCATTCTTCTGGATAGAGAACTCTGATATTGACCCTGGGACCTGTTGGAGACACTCTTCCAGCTTTGGAATCTCTCATCTTTCTAGCTTATCTGTCTACATGGACCTCTTCCCTCAAAAACACACACACTGTGGTTTTTATATTGTAAATAGAGTGTACCTATTTCTTCCTCTCATCACATCATAAACTGCAGAATGCATTGTCCCCATTTTGCAAGTATCAATTTTGGTCAATTTTGAGTTATACATTTTCTGTTTACAAATGATAAACTGGGAATAGTTGAACCTACTATCTGAATATCCTAAGTAACTCATTTAAATCAGACCCCTAGAATGATAGATTTTTGAGATATTGGAAGGAAAGAAATACATGCTCTGTAAGTATTCATCTGTGTCTACCTGTCATTTCCTATACCCTTTACTGTATATGAAGATTTATATTAAGTCTAGACTGACAGCGAAGCATTAGATGTCTCTCCCTTTGGAAAGATAAAATAAAATCTTGGCATTAGCTAAGATTCAAGTCAAAAGCTCTCTTTAATCCCTTCTTCAGGCAAACAAAATTTATAACCTTTCCATTTGATCTTTTTTTAGCCACTTGACTTCAATGGTATCCTTCCTCTGAATATGGAAGAACAACTGAATTTGACCAAAGGCAGTTTGTATTGGCAGGTTTTAATAAAGTGTATGTCTAGGGATAACCTAAAGAAGAAAGAATCAGCTAGTAGAAAAACACTTTGAAATGTCTCATATTTATCATATCTGAAAAAAAACAAGAGGGATTACCAAGATGCACCAAAACTAAAATCTATTTCTTTCCTATTCTTCAAACACTGTCACAGCAACTATTAAACCTGAGGTTTCCCATCCAGAATTAGTATTATTATTATAGCTGACTGCATAATCAAACAGATGTTTAGTTTGAATTTGGCATTTTGTCCACTTATCGAATCTTTCCTAAGGATCTAGAATAGACAGATGTCATTGTTTAATAATATTAAAGATACTGTCACAGAATACAAGCTGTTCAAAGTAAAGCTGTAATTTGCAATTTACTGAGAGACAAGGCGGTGAACATACCTAACACTCCTTCCTTCTAGTTTCCCTATAATAATAGCCCTGTGAGGTGGGTTGGACTGAGAGAGACTGGCCCGAAGTCATACAGCTGGTTTCTCATGCCTAAGAAAGCCTTCTAGTTTCTAGGCCAGCACCTTAATCAGTACATCAAATTGGCTCTCATTAGGATTGGTCAAGACTAAATGGGCACACAGGAGACCCAATAAGCTTAAATGTATGGTAAGTGAACATATGCTCAGTATGCATACAAACCAACCTGTGGGAATTCTAGATATAGTGGAGACAAAGATGGTTAGCAAAGGTAGATGTCATAGAATGATAAGCTAAATGAGTTTGTGTAAGCTAGGTTTAAGATGAATGAAAATAGTACAAAAGCTAGCCTACGGCTTAATATTAGGATTAAAAAAAAGCAAAATTATACAAACTGTTTCCAGTCCAATACAAATAACTGGAAAAATTGGAACTATAACAACCTTTATCTCCCTAGGATAAAGAAATTCACAGAGCTAGTGACTGTAGCCATGAAATTAAAGGTGCTGATTATCTGATTATCTGTAAAGCATTATATGACATAGGGCCAGGTTATTTGTGGGATCACTTATGTACCTGTCTCACTTGACTGGATACTGTGATCGCACTGCATGTCCCCTGTATTAAATGTTGTTATACAAAGTGACCTTTTCTGTAGTTGTGCCTACCCTACGGAATAGCCTTCTACCTGATACAGTATATGGAGGGCACCCACCCTTCTTGCCTTCCAGAAGTTAAAACCTCGCTCTTCTATCAGTAGTTGGGCCAGGATGGGAGGTGAGCCCATCTAAGGCAAAACTTCGTTTCTTTGCTTTTTAAAATTTATGAAAACCTGAATTATAACCCTAAGAAGATAATGACAATGATTGTAACACATCTCTCTCTCTCTCTCTTCATCCATCCATCCATCCATCCATCCATCCATCCATATAGCTTCCCATGTCACATACATGGCTGTAAGCAGCTTACAGTAAGAATAAAAATAAATAAATAAAAATAGATAAAATATGTACAATACTTTTGTATTGTACATATTTTATCTATTTTTATTTATTTATTTAAATAAAAGCACACAGCAGATGAGTTTCATAAAACTATTATTATAGGGAGGAGGTGGACTCTGTAATATAATTAGGGCCATAGGAACAGTCACAAAACTAGGTTTTCAGAGTCTTGCAGAAAGCCAGCAGGATCTGGTCTCTGAAGAAATGATATTCCAAAGGATAGGAACCACTGCAAAAAAATGCTATTTTTCTGGGCCCCAACAGCTGACATTCCCAGCCAATGATAGCTAGAGCATCATTTTCTTGCTAGATTGGATAGGACAGGTAGAAACAACCATTGAGAGACAGTGTCCTGTCCCCAGCCAAGCTTCAATAATCTTCAAGGGAAGCCCCTTGTACAGCACAGAGCAGGACAAACTCCAATCTGGAGGTATCTGTGGAGATTCTCAGTCATCCAGTCATAGTTTTCTCAAAAGTTCTTTTTAAAACAATCCAGTTGCCTTTTTTAAAAAGCATTTTTGAGACACTAGTCTGGAGGTTACGAGGGCATGAGTGACTGTAAACAGGACCCGTGGTCCAGGATCAGAAACCAACTGATTCACAAACCAAAGTTGCGCATCGGGTCTCCTAGCTGCAGTTTCTATCATTTTTCTGAGCAGGGTCCATGATTCTAGGGGAACCTCCAGATTGTGTACCAAGTGTCTTTGGGCAATGCCACTTCATCCATAACCCAAGAGAGAAGGCGGTCAAAAGCCCAGAGTCACTCCTTCTTGCTTCTTTTGTGCTGAAGCCTGTTGTACCCCATCCGTATCCCCCACTGTCTCCAAGTACTGAAACAGAATCTCCTCAGCATCAGTGAAACCTTCACTGGGATATAAAGCTCAGCATCATATGCAAACTCATAATACCTCACTCTAAATCAGGGGTCTTCAAACTTGGCCCTTTTATGACTCGGGGCTGTCAGCATGGCTGGCTGAGGAATTCTGGGAGTTGAAGTCCACAATTCATAAAAGGGCCAAGTTTGAAGACCCCTGATCTGAATCATTGGATGTCATCCTTAGGCCTCATGTAAAAGACTAAGAAAAGCCAGGTTTCCCTGTCTTTAGTATATCAGTTACATCAGGGCTTTTCAACCAGTGGTACGGGTACCACCTGTGAAACATTGGCACTTGGCAGGTGGTACACAACCATCCTAGAAAAGTGGTAGTGGGGGAGGGGAATGAGCTGAACCGGTGGCAGCACCGTACAAGCCTGAGCGAGAGATGGCTGGAGCTGCAGGGCTATCAGAGCTCAGCGGAAGCACCAGGATCAGTGCTGCTTTCCAGCTGATCGGCGCTTCTTTGGGGCTGTCAGGGTTCAGTGGAAGTGCCAGGATCAGTGCCAGGTTCCAGCTGGAGCTCGGCACTGATCCTGGCACTTCTGCTGAGCCCAAAAGAAGCGCCGATCAGCTGGAATGTTGCAGCATCTCCAGGGTCTTATGATTTACATTCAGATGCTTGGCAACTGATTCATATTTATGACGGTCACAGTGTCCCAGGGTCATGTGAAGTGACCAAAACCTGCTGCAACCACCCAGCAGATGGAGGGGAATAAAAACCAAACACCCCCACCCCACCCCCGCTGCCAATCCTCAACAGAAATGCTCACAACAGTGAAAACCTCAGACAGGAGGAAGAGCACCACCGGGTGGGCAGGCAGGTGTCTTGCTCGGCTGTGGCTTGGGAGGGACTTTTTTCAGGGCCATTGTAACTTCGAACAGTCACTAAGCGAACTGTTGTAAGTCGAGGACTACCTGTACTTTATCACTTTTTTTCTTTTTTGGGGGGGGGTCATCAAGTTTTTGACACCTTGCTAGGCGACTGGTGGTACTCGGATGCTGCCATATCCTAAAAGTGGTACAATGGGTGAAAAGGTTGAAAAGCCCTGAGTTACACTATTTAATGAACACCACCGTATGGATATCTTTTTTATGATTTCAGTTTTAATAGTAAACCTTTTAAGAGTGAACGTTCCTTCTGAGCATGATCAGCAGCAAACTCAATTACACACTATGCACATTCTCAAAAAACCCCACAAACCACCTGGCATACCAGTTTTTTTTTGGGGGGGGGGTGTTATCATATTTATCAACCCCCAAACATGACAAATTAATCCATCCAGCTGTTATGATGTAACGTTCAGTCAGCTATTTCTGTCCCTAGAAAGAAATTTCAATCAACATCTGGCCTGCCACATTTTTTCATCTTATGTAAGGATAAGATATTAACTAGACTGACTGATCCTTAGGGATAAAATAATCCCCTAAGCCATCAGGAAGTAGAACTTTGGTGAAAGAAGAGAATCCAGTGGAATAAAATAACTTTCACCTTTTAAGAAAAACTGTGGTAACAAGGCATTATTATTCAGCTGTGATTTATTTGGAAGCTTGAGCAATTCCCAAAATGTAATTCATGCTTTTGACTACATTCCAATATGAACAGGGAACAGAGAATATCCCCTGCTCTAAAGATTTATGGAAAAAATCACTACAATACTGTGATCTAGAAAAATAAAATGATTATATGATGGTCACTTCATCCCACAATCATATTTATTCGTTTAGAGAAATTGAGGTAGATACTATATAGGTACCTCATATTTTTATGAAACCAATATGGGAATTGATTTTTTTACATACATAAAAACAGAACAAAACAAATTCTCCCCAATTCCTTCTCAACATAGGCCCTTTGGTTACAATCTTATGAAATACTTCCTGAGAAAAGAAGCACCAGGTCAAATTCCAGCAGTGAAGCATTTGGAATAGAAATATCTTTTGCCCACTTGTGATCTTCTCATCTAAAAAAACTGCATTTGTTGTAACATAAATTGCTCTGTGCAGTATCTGAGCAGAAATCAATCCATGTTAGAAAATCTGCATGGACAGACCTGATTTTGAGTATGTATTAACAAAATCCCTAAATGCCCTTACAAGTACGCATTAAGCAACATGCTGAGAAAAATAGTGAATATTAAAACACATAAATTCATTTTGTGTTCAATGATGTCCACATGCTGAGATAACGACCTCTGCTAGGTGAATGAATTTCTTGTTCCTGAGAAACATACACACACTTGCTAACTTGATGGGGGTGGGGGAGGGAAATGAGAGGATGTATCATTCCATAGAACAGAAACCTATTTGTGAACTTATGAATAATCAGTAACACCCACAAAATTAAAGGGGGAAAAAAACCCCAGCAAGCCTCAAGTTTAAACACTTTTTTTAACCAAACCAATTTCCTTCTCGTTGCAACATGCAAATCAGTAGGGATATCAAAGCAGTGTGAGTTATTATGTTAATGGGAATAACTTTACGTGTAAAGATTACTGAACATTAGCACCTGAGAATTATTTAAAAACATGAGTTTGCTTTTTTTAAAAAAATATTTCAACTAAATTTAATGTCCAAATGCTAAAACTTTTAAGCACTTTTAAAATCTGCATGATGACTTGTCATCTAAATTGCCATCTAATCGTCATCAATATTTTCATGGCTCAAATTTGTATAAGTGTGCTGGAATGTAGTCAGGATTCCCAGAGGAGAGAGGCTGCATTCCAGAGGACACAGAGGCATTAAAGCAGGTGTTCCCAACCAGAGGTGCTCGCACCCCCTGGGGGTACAAGACAATATTCCAGGGGGTGCAAAAACTTGGGTTTTCAAAATTATAGTGTATATGCATAATTCGTTGACGTTATTTTGAACTTTTGTAAGGGGTGCGAGAATTTATCAGAATAGGGGTGCAGGATATAGAAAAAGTTGGGAGCCGCTGCATTAAAGCTTAGATAATTTAATTAAATTAAAGCATTCCCAAAATCATGGGTTCTAATGCAGAGAAAAATTCCTAGGAGTCTATGGAGACTCCTTAAGTATAAAACCTTCATTAATGAAACAAAACAAAATGGGATCTGATAGGATGTTTGGATAAAATTATGTAAGGGTAATTGAAGAAAGGTTTTCAACACCAGGGGTCCCCAACCTGTGGGCCACAGCCCCACATTTGTGCTAGCGGCGAGCATCCCGCTGGCGCTAGTGGCAAGCATCCCGCCAGCGCTAGCGCCATCCCGCCCCATGTCCCACCGGTTCTAGCACCACACCCGCGTGTCCCGCCAGCGCTAGCGGTGCTCCGCTCTCCCGCACATCCCACCAGGGCTAGCATTGCCCCACCCCCACACGTCCTGCCGCCACATGCCTGCCCCCATGCATCCTGCCGGCGCTAGTGCCGCCCTGTGCGTCCCACCAGCGCTAGCATCCCGTCTCCTGAGCATCCCGCTGGTGCTAGCAACACTCCCCGCATCCCACCAGCGCTAGTGTCGCCCCCGCCCCCGAGCATCCTGGCAGTACTAGCATCGCCCCGCCTCTGAGCGGGGCAGTACATGAAACCACGCCCCCTCCAGTCTGCAGAAAAAACACTTTCCATGGAACCGGACCCTGGTGCTCAAAAGGTTGGGGATCTCTGTTCTACACAACCAAAAGCTGCTAGTCATTCTGGCAATGATATAATTGTCTTTTCCTTGAATCCAAAAACTATACTGAAGTATTGCCCTAATGAGTTAGGCATCAAAAGAGGTATAAGAAGAAAATTAAGTGTTTTATTCTTGGTTATTTTTAAAGTGTATTTTAACTAATGGAAAGGAAGGGTATTTGAGAATACGTATCTGGAAGGAGTCTAGAAGGGCAGATTTTCCTTCTTCCTTGTGTTTGCTCTGAACAGCATGAGATCCCATAACCTTTATATCCTTTCTTATTATATATTTCTTATTAAAACTTTCTGCAGTCATATGGTTCCTGAAGGTAGGGTAGCAAGGATTTATAATATTTTGAAGACATAAATAAGACCATCTATCACCCACTAGACATTCTGTTTGTATCTTTTGTAGGAAGTATGAATTTTCATGAACACAGCGATTCAATTCAGCCAACATTAAGTTAGTGGTGGAGTCACTAAAATCAGCTCCACGGTGATTAGTATTACAATAATATTGTGATAGATTATGCCTTCAATCCAGATGTAAGAAGCACTGGAAATAAGGGTTCAAAAATAAATCTATTTGATCTGAAATTTTACATGAATTTTGTCATATCAAACTTCCTGAAATGTACAAGATGTAAAACTTTTGTGCCAAAATGGTCATATAAAAATTTGAGATATAGCTTACAACTCAAATGTACATACAAATTTATTTATAATATTAAAGGCTATTACATACAAAATGAATATATTAAAAAGCTTGCAAATAGGGCATTAGTTAGGGGTGGGATGATTGGAAACTAACCAAAGAGAGAAGCAACCTAGAACTAAGAAGAAATTTTCTGACAGTTAGAACAATTAATCAGTGGAACAACCTGCCTCCAGAAGCTGTGAATGCTCCAACACTGGAAGTTTTAAGAAGAGACTGGACAGCCATTTGTCTGAAATGGTATAGAGTTTCCTGCCTGAGCAGGGGTTGGACTAGATGACGTCCAAGTCTCCTCCTCCTCCTCCTCCTCCTCCTCCTCCTCATTATTATTATTATTATTATTATTATTATTATTATTATTATTATCTACTACTACTACTACTACTACTACTACTACTACTACTACTACTACTACTACTACACTGCAAAAAACACATACAAATACACAGAAAAAATATGAATAAATGTTGGCCTAAACTATAAATTCCCCTTTGAACTCTTAGTATCCAGAGAAGGGGGAGGCAGTGGTGTATTCTAGCCGTATTTTTAAACTTGTAACAGGTTGTATGTTTATATACAGAATGTATAGATAGGTATGGCATAGGCATAGAACCCCAATAACAGTCCCTCTTTGTCCCACTCATCATCCCCCTATAGTAGCAGATCAACAGTTTCCAATTATTTTAATTGCAAGCATTGTTATGATTATAGTGTGTACCAGGTGGGAATGAAAGAGGCACTAAGGCAGGGGTGTCAAACTGCCAGCCCGCAGACCGGACGTGTCACGCAGAAGCCGCGCCCACCCATTGCCGGCAATGGCAAAACAGTCCCGATACGTTGCGCGACGTCACGTGACGTCACGAGTTTGACATGTCTGCACTAAGGCCTCTTGTGGATTTCAGCTCCCAGAATTCCTCAGCCAGCATAGCTCCCAGAATTCTGGGAGCTGAAGTCCACAAGTCTTAAAGTTGTCAAGGTTGCAGATGAATTTAGATGAATAGCTAGTAAAAATTATTAGAAAATTGCAGTAAGGTCTTAGAAATTGCATGAAACTGTCATTAATTTCATAAGAGGAAACTAAATGGAAATGTAATTGAATAGGTGTACACTTATAAATACTGTTTCAGGCTTCACAACCCTGGAGACATATTTTTAATACTTAGCAAATATTGCTCAATGTCACTCTTCAGCTATCCTGATTTTTTTTTTCAGTTGAAAGGCACCACTTCATCTGCAGATTGCAGAAGTCTCCTTGTCAAAGTCATTTATCATCTCCCCTACTGTAACCAAGTCTGGGCTTTTAGAAACCTTGATATCCTAGAGGCCATTCAGTCTAAGTGTATTAGAAGTATCCTTGCAGTCCCAAGATATTAACTGTATCCTTGCAATCCCAAGATATATTAAAAAACACTGCACTTTGTACAGAGACAGGCTTAGATGTCTCTAGATGGTAGAACTTTGTGTCATCATTTTAACTTTTGGCTAATCTTTTTTTTTTCCTACTGAGTCTGGCTTTACAGATTTGCAAAACAAAGCATTTAAGAAATGGTGCTGGCAAGCTTCCAATGACATTATGGAATTTTGCATTATGTTTTGAAAACTCCAGAACTATCCTTGTAGCACATTTGGAATAATGATTTTCAAATCAATCTAAGGCCAGTTCCCAGTTTCACAATAGATAGAATCTTTTCAAATTGATGGTGTCAGTCTTTTAACTCTTACCTGTCACAATCCTGAAATTTCACTAGGCCTTCATTTTGGCCAAGTTGGATTACATTGTGTTCTGTTGTACTGTTGGGAAGCTACAAAAGTATTCTCCTGTATTAGTGTATATTGTATATATGCTCTATACTGTAGGTTCCCAACTTTTCTGGCTTGGTGGCCCAGTGGGGGGGGGGAGAGGAGATAGTTACTTGTGAGAACAGGCAGGCACGAGCGAGCGTGCCATTCACCCTCACGTGAAGGGAGTTTTGCGCATGAGTGCAAGATGGCTGCCACTCATGTGAAGGGAGATTTGTGCACATGCGTGCGCTTGCCCACTGCTGTGCGGCCTGGTTCCAAACAGGTCACGACCTGATAGTGGGCCACGGCCCAGGAGTTGGGGACCCCTGCTCTATACTATACTTTCAAGCTAGAGAGCCAGTTTGGTGTAATGGTTAAGGTATCAAGCTAGAAGTGTGAGATTCTGTGTATTAGTACCACCTTGAGCACAAAGTCAGGTGGGTGACCTTGGGCCAGTCACTCTATAATGGCAAACCACTTTCAAAATCTTACCAAGCCCGCTTCAGGGACTAGTGTGTATGCTTGCCTTTGAGTCAGTATCAATCAGGTAGTTACCAGGAATCAACACAAACTCAAAGGCACCCCCACACATATCAGTCTTTCAATGTTGCTTTGAAAGTTTCAAGACATGGATATTCTCTTCCTCTACAACCTTTGGAAAACTGACTAGGGTTCCTGTGCGGTTATTTTCAAATGGGTGNTTCTTCTTCTTCTTCTTCTTCTTCTTCTTCTTCTTCTTCTTCTTCTTCTTCTTCTTCTTCTTCTTCTTCTTCTTCTTCTTCTTCTTCTTCTTCTTCTTCTTCTTCTTCTTCTTCTTCATTATTATTATTATTATTATTATTATTATTATTACTACTACTACTACTACTACTATTACTACTACTACTACACTGCAAAAAACACATACAAATACACAGAAAAAATATGAATAAATGTTGGCCTAAACTATAAATTCCCCTTTGAACTCTTAGTATCCAGAGAAGGGGGAGGCAGTGGTGTATTCTAGCCATATTTTTAAACTTGTAATAGGTTGTATGTTTATATACAGAATGTATAGATAGGTATGGCATAGGCATAGAACCCCAATAACAGTCCCTCTTTGTCCCACTCATCATCCCCCTATAGTAGCAGATCAACTGGTTCCAATTATTTTAATTGCAAGCATTGTTATGATTATAGTGTGTACCAGGTGGGAATGAAAGAGGCACTAAGGCAGGGGTGTCAAACTGCCAGCCCGCAGACCGGACGCGTCACGCAGAAGCCGTGCCCACCCCATTGCCGGCAATGGCAAAACAGTCCCGATACGTTGCGCGATGTCACGTGACGTCGCGAGTTTGACATGTCTGCACTAAGGCCTCTTATGGATTTCAGCTCCCAGAATTCCTCAGTCCACAAATCTTAAAGTTGTCAAGGTTCCAGACGAATTTAGATGAATAGCTAGTGAAAATTATTAGCAAATTGCAATAAGGTCTTAGAAATTGCATGAAACTGTCATTAATTTCATAAGAGGAAACTAAATGGAAATGTAATTGAATAGGTGTACACTTATAAATACTGTTTCAGGCTTCACAACCCTGGAGACATATTTTTAATACTTAGCAAATATTGCTCAATGTCACTCTCCAGCTATCCTGGTTTTTTTTTTTCCCAGTTGAAAGGCACCACTTCATCTGCAGATTGCAGAAGTCTCCTTGTCAAAGTCATTTATCATCTCCCCTACTGTAACCAAGTCTGGGCTTTTAGAAACCTTGATATCCTAGAGGCCATTCAGTCTAAGTGTATTAGAAGTATCCTTGCAGTCCCAAGATATTAACTGTATCCTTGCAATCCCAAGATATATTAAAAACACTGCACTTTGTACAGAGACAGGCTTAGATGTCTCTAGATGGTAGAACTTTGTGTCATCATTTTAACTTTTGGCTAATCTTTTTTTCCCTACTGAGTCTGGCTTTACAGATTTGCAAAACGAAGCATTTAAGAAATGGTGCTGGCAAGCTTCCAATGACATTATGGAATTTTGCATTAGGTTTTGAAAACTCCAGAACTATCCTTGTAGCACATTTGGAATAATGATTTTCAAATCAATCTAAGACCAGTTCCCAGTTTCACAATAGATAGAATCTTTTCAAATTGGTGGTGCCAGTCTTTTAACTTTTACCTGTCACAATCCTGAAATTTTACTAGGCTTTCATTTTGGCCAAGTTGGATACATTGTGTTCTGTTGTACTGTTGGGAAGCTACAAAAATATTCTCCTGTATTAGTGTATATTGTATATATGCTCTATACTGGTGGTTCCCAACTTTTCTGGCTTGGTGGCCCAGTGGGGGGGGGGGGAGAGGAGATAGTTACTTGTGAGAACAGGCAGGCACGAGCGAGCGTGCACAACTCCATTCGGCCTCACATGAAGGGAGTTTTGTGCATGAGTGCAAGATGGCTGCCACTCATGTGAAGGGAGATTTGTGCACATGCGTGCGCTTGCCCACTGCTGTGCGGCCTGGTTCCAAACAGGTCACGACCTGATAGTGGGCCACGGCCCAGGAGTTGGGGACCCCTGCTCTATACTATACTTTTAAGCTAGAGAGCCAGTTTGGTGTAATGGTTAAGGTATCAAGCTAGAAGTGTGAAATTCTGTGTGTTAGTACCACCTTGAGTACAAAGTCAGGTGGGTGACCTTGGACCAGTCACTCTATAATGGCAAACCACTTTCAAAATCTTACCAAGCCAGTTCAGGGACTAGTGTGTATGCTTGCCTTTGAGTCAGTATCAATCAGGTAGTTACCAGGAATCAACACAAACTCAAAGGCACCCCCACACATATCAGTCTTTCAATGTTGCTTTGAAAGTTTCAAGACATGGATATTCTCTTCCTCTACAACCTTTGGAAAACTGACTAGGGTTCCTGTGCGGTTATTTTCAAATGGGTGCATTTCAATGTACCTTGCACGGCTGCCCTGTAATGAAAAACAGTTAAAATAGCCCCATGAATTGGTAATGTTGGTGCAAATGCAGCCTATTGCTTCCATATTGTTTATCATAGCCCTACAGCAGAATCCCCTTTTCTTGGGTGGAGGTGTTTCTTAGTGAAGGTTACCAATGGAACTGTTGATTTTTGGGATTCTTGGTCAAAATTCCTCTGTCTCCCTTTTACTGCATTCAGCAAAGATTAGTCATTAATTGCCCCCTTTACTATAACAGAAATTTTGTTGCTAAACAAGGCAGTTGTTAAAATGAGTTGTGCCCGATTTTGCAACCTTCTCCTTTTCTTGCATAGGAGAGGGCTTCTGGGATCCCATTTAACCCAAATCTCTGGGGAGATTCCTGTAGAATAGGCAATAGAACAATAAAGTAATTGGTTTGACCTCCAGACATGTGGGTCTGGCTGTTCACCCCTGACAGTTTTAACCATATGAAATGAGGGGGAGGGATTAGTTATGAATAAAAATACAAAATTCTCCATGGCAATTATTCCACAGATGAATCTGAATGAGTTTTCCATAAAGAGTTTAGCTACATTTAGTTTCTGACAATGCAACTGGGATTGTTAAGAAACAATGTTCTTCTCTTAATCTCTCTAATTTACTCTCCCCATACCCTAATCCTATCCATGCCTTTTTAAACTGTTTCAAAGTATGTTTTGGATTTAATCATATACCTAACTCATTGCAACTGTGAATATTTCTACAGGTGGAATAATCCCTTGACAATTGAGCTCAGCATGAATCAACAGAAGGAGAGAGTATCTACCTTCCATTTTCTCCCACTTCCTAAACATTTCACACTCTGCAAAAAAAAAAAAAAATGTTCCCAGAGGACCAATATCTCAGAAGCACTCTTCTATGCAAGCAAAGCAGAAGGGAGGTAAGATAATTCTTATTTACATATCAATTTAATCCTTGCATTTTCTGGTAGCAAAAGAAAGCACGCAAAATCTGGAGAGAAAAAAAGGTTAGGTAAGCATATGTGCTGCATAAAAGAAAATAATGGAATGAAAATATATAAACTGAGGTCAAATTTGCATTGTATGGTACTTTTCCTTGCTCTGAATTCCATTTATCATGATGTTCTACACAACATCATATGTACTGCCTCAGAGACTTGGGTTCTATCTCCATAAGTCCTCTGAAATTAAAGTGGAATTTTTAATACAAGTAGTCTTTGGGTTATGATGTCAACTGGGACCAGAATTTCCTTCACAAAACAATGCAGCCATGAAGTGTGATGTCACATGGTTGGGTTGCTTAGAGACAGCAATTCTGGCAATCTCATTTGCCATCATTAAACAAGGACCATGTGGATCATTAAGCAAAGATCTCATGTGACCAAGATTTCTGACTTCCTGCTGGCTTCCCCATTAACTTTGTTGGCTAAGCCTGCAGGCAAATGTCAGAATGTCATCATAATTTGGCCATGGGGATGCTGTAAGAACCAGAACTCTGAGGACTAGTCATAATTACCATTTGTTCAACACTGTCAAAACATTTAATGGTCATTGAATAAATAGTCATAACCCAAGGACTATCTGTATAAGGAAAAGGGAAAATTTTAAGTATAGTGGAAACTAATCGTTTTAACTGCAATTGTTTCTATTTTTAAAAAATCCAAGTTTACAGTGAACTTATTCAAAATGAATTTTACTGTTGTCTTAGCTTTAGTCACAATTTTTTGGCCTTTCCCATGGCAATCCATGCAGTGTCCAAATCAGTGGTTGCTGGCCCCAAAGAACTTAAGAATTCATGTTTTACACATGATGCAATCAATCAAGAGAAAAAAAATCAGATTCGGACGTCAGACGTGAATCCAAAAAAGTGGATTTTATTTTCTGCCAAACTAAAAGACTGACATGGGTCCCCTTTTTCATCAGTAATGGGCTTTAGAGAACAATAACACCACAATTATTTAGATTTATGTCCTAGATTTATGTACCTTGATTTTGCAGTCATTTCCACAAAGCCAAACTAACTTAAATGCTACACATAGAAAAGTCCATTTTATTTCTACCTGTGGCAGCTTCATTTGTGAGGCTGCCGCCAATCTGTTCTGAATTTAACTGTCCTGATTTCTGAAACTTAAACCTAGCTGCTTCATTGGATTCAGAGGTCAGGAAAACTCAGCCTAGAAGTTAGCAAGGCGCTACCAGAACATAACCCACACAATAGTCTCTCTTTCCTTCTTAGGCTCAGCAGCAAAGAATGAGTCTCACAGATTCTCTCACATACGCACAGACATGTTTCAGCTTGCTTTTAGAATTACCACTCTTCTCTTTTATACACATCCATCCATCCTCAATTCCAAAACCTGATCCATAACAACTGGTTATTTTGTATTAGCAATCCAACCCCGAATCCGTCAGTTTTACCTTTTTTAATGATTATTAGAATATACAATATACAAAGCAATTCCAATCTGACTTTAGTGTATTACACAAAGAGACAAGGCAGACAGAACCTTGCAGTTTTGTTTTCAGACAACTGGAAACAAGGTTCTTCATCCAAGGCAAACTTAATAGCCAAAGCAATCATTTATTTTAGAGAAATCCTATACAGTCTCTTATGGTTATACTGAAACTACAAAAGTACTTGTTTGAGAAATTCATTGCTATGAACTTGCTATCTCTCTACTCACTGTTTTTGTGTATATACACATACCGATGCTCACCTTGCTTTTTCTACCAAATGCTTCTCTTATTGTTCTGGGATCTATACCATCCATTCTAAGTGGCAACTGAACCCATTTTAAGGAAGGATCTATTTCTCTCCCCCCCCCCTTGTTTCTTTTGACATTTTGGCTTTCAAGAATAGTTTGTCCACTCTGGAGAGGCAAAAATATTCTGTCAAGCTTTTTTTTTTGGTAATGTAATGAATTAGAAAACAATTCAGAGGCACCTGTGGGAGGCAGGTTTAGGGATGGGATTGTGAGCCAGATCAAAACACTCCACAAAACATGGCTGACCCAAAGACAGGCATTTTTCATCCTGGTCAAGTAAGTCTAAGTATCAAAGCTAACACTAAGCCACTGTGAAGACTTGCTCATTATCAGAAAAATATTGAGCAAGCATCAAATAAAGAAAGTGTTACAGATATTGGCTAGCTCCTATTCTGCAGTCACTCTTCACCAAGGAAATCTTTTTGAAACCATTTGTAGATGTGCTTTTACAGGAAAGCAAAATAAAATCCCACATATAGACAAAGATAGTTTGAGCTAGTTCCACAATCACAACACAAGGTTAGCATATTTGAAAAGAAATAGTTATAAGGAAAGCAAAAGTAGTCAGCCTTAACGATTTCCGAAAACTTCAAACCAGTCATCTGGTTATCATTTTTCTGCCAACTATTAAGCTCAAACTTGACAGAACCCCACAATAAAATGCTAATTCTCTTTCATTCAAGAACGATTGATGCCTGCCATATTATCAGTAGCACTTTTTACTCTAGCTGATTATTCAGACTTTGCCAAGAAAAATATTTCAGAAACTGGTTAGGCAGCCAAATCCATCAGAGAAAAAAAAATATTTTATATATAGAGTTTAGATTTCACTCTCATTTTTAATGAGAGCAGTTTTAATTTAAGAAAAGAAACCAATTATTACATTTGAAGCAGAAAATGTGAAAAATGGTTCAACAACACTATAGAGGGTGTCAAACCCACAACATCATGTGACGTGTCATGATGTATCGCGACTTTTTTGCCATTGCTGGCAATGAGGTGGGCGCGGTTTTGCTATGATGCATCTGGCCTGCGGGCCGGCAGTTTGACACCCCTGCTATAGAAACTTACCTTATAAGTAACTGCAGCTACCTTTCTACTACTAAAATACACCTGTGCTTTTCTACTATTGAAATACACCTGTGCTTTTGGGAAACCTATGTTTTCTTTCAAAGTTTTGATATGATATAATTTTCTAAAAAAAGTGTCAGATAAGTAAAATCTAGTATGAGGAGTGGGCTAGAGGTATTTGTTACTTTTCCTTTCTACAAATAGGTTAGTCATAATGGCTGGAATGTCTTAAAAATACCCCCAAAGTCTTGGCTCTTCCAGTATTGTCAAGCACAAATAGCATGGCAAGTATTCAAGAGTTTATGTCGAATTAAACAGCAGGTTGACATGACTATTTTCCCCCTAGATCAGGGGTGTCAAACTCACAACATCACAGGACATGTCGCAACGTATCGTGACATTTTTTGCCATTGCCAGCAATGGGGTGGGTGCAATTTCGCTCTGATGCATCACGCCTGCGGGCCGGCAGTTTGACACCCCTGCCCTAGATACTTCACTTTCCAAACTATAGCCTGGTTCATCGATCAACCGGCCTTTTCTCAGACAGGATAGTCATGTGGTTGCATTTATTCCTGTACAGATTAAGTGTGGCATAATCTAACGTAGAGGTCTCCAAACTTGATAACTTTAAGACTTGTGGACTTCAACTCCCATAATTCCCCAGTCAGCATGGATGGCTGAGGGAGTCTGGGAGTTGAAGTTCACAAGTCTTAAAGTTGCCAAGTTTGGAGGCTCCTGATTTAATGGATCAGGTGTTAGTTCAGAATGTGGGAGTCCAGGTTTAAGACCGCCTTCCGTTAAGGCACCTTGCTGGATGATTTGGGAAGAGTTGCCCATTCTCAGGCCAACTATCTCAGAGAATCACTCTGGGAATAAACCAGCAGGTGGGGGGGGGAAGGTAAATATAAAGGTTGGCAGGCATCGCATGTAGCACAGATCATGGCAAGGGTTGCCAGATCTGGGCACCACTGAGAATAAACTGGCAGGTTGCAAGCAGAGGAACAGCAAAAGTTGGCTTGATACCATGTGTCTGGGCTTTAATTTTCAGTCTGTTTCCACAGGGGGCAGATCACTCAACAGAGATCAGGTGGAACATCAGCTGTAGGTGAAAGCAGATACTGTTGGGTTCCCCAAATACAGCAATGGTTTCAGCTTTGCAACATGTGTTCCCTCCAGGAGGCAGGTTAAGGCAGGAGAGAGAGACCAGATGGTAGCTGTCAAGATAATGGCTAGAGAATACAAGGAGGGAAGACAGAAAGAAAAGCAGCAGCAACATTAAGCACAAAGGGACAGGCACAGAAAATTAGACAAAACGTTGGGAAGGAAAGAAGACGTAAGAACAGAAAAATACACCCATATTTATTTGAGTGTGCCATTCATCTCAAATCACAAGGACAGAGAATTGAATCTGTGCATTTTAATTCCTCTTGGTTTTTTTACTCTCTGGTGTCACATTTGTTCCATCATTCCTTCAGTTGCTTGTTCCTTCTTATTTTCCTAAATCCATTCCCAACATTGGATTATTTCATGCACATTTTAAGGCTTTCTCTGTGTGTGCAATTGAGTGGTCCTGAGAGTGAGAATCTGACCTGAGCAAGGATTAGTGAAAGAGGGAAGTCTATTTACAGTAAAAACTGTAGAGCAGGGGTCTTCAAACTTGGCTCTTTTATGACTTGTGGACTTCAATTCCCAGAATTCCTCAGCCAGGCACGCTGGCTGAGGAATTCTGGGAGTTGAACTCCACAAGTCATAAAAGGGCCAAGTTTGAAGACTCCTGCTGTACAGATAGGGTAGAGATAAGCCAAGTCTAGCACCTGGCTAACTACCTTCTACCTGCCAGGAGACAAGTTAAAAGGCATGTATTTTTGTATGTATGTATGTACCTGTAGGGAAAGGCTGAAGAAAGTGATTCACATTATCAATCTCTTAGACAGCGAACAAGCAGGGTAAGAGTCAAAGGAGAAAACAGAGTGAATTCTTAATGTACATGCTATTGTCCCCTTGTAGTCCTGAAAGATTCTGTATAATTTGTATAAATTTAAATTTGTATTGTTTTGTATGTATTTTAAATAGATTGTCAGCCGCCCTGAGTCCTACGGGAGAAGGGCGGGATATAAATTCAAATATAAATAAATAAATAAATAAATAAATAAATAAATAAATAAATAAATAAATAATTGAATTAATACGTCCAACACATTTCTCCTATTATATGTATACTTTCTCTATTCTGGGAGTTCAACCAATCTGGTTTGCAAAACTATTTATGGATTGATATGCTAGTGAAGCTAGCCATTCTGTCTTATTTAACAAACCACAGGTAAAACAAACTTGGCTTAGAACACTATGTCTAAAAGTGACAGTGTGCTTGAAGACATGGAGATAACTAGCCCATTTAAAGTGTGGGTGGGGGGAAGGGGAGTCAGTAAAATCAAATAAAAACTAGTACAAGCCAAGCTGAAACATAGAGCAAATAGAAAAAGCATTTGGATTAAGGAATAATTTGGAAAGCAAGCTCTGGGGATGCTGGGGGAACAAACTGCCTACATACTCTGTGCACAGAATTCTCTGTTCTTTATTGCTTGCCAGTTGGCACCATCCAAAAATACTGTGACAGTGTGTGGGGATGAGAGAAAATGCATGTGAACATGGGAACACCAACTGGCCCACAACAAGCGAGTCATCTTCTGTTTTCCTTTTCCATTTGGCTTAAATCACTGTGTCATTTTGCTTTAATGCTCCATGTCAGGCACACTGTTTATTTCATTTAGTTTCCATGTTAATTAAATGTATTCTCTAATAAAAAAAAAACGATGAAAGGGAAGAATTGGTATGACATAAAATGCATGGAATACAAATGGATGATTTACAGGTCACCAGTATGTATGTATGTATGTATGTATATTCATGTAGATATGCATGTAAATATCTGTATGTTTTGAAAGTTTTGAAAATGAATGTATTCTTTTGAGATACCGTATTTATGGCTGTAGCAGCCAGCATAACCTTGGTTGGTACAAAATCACCATAACTTTACCATGTTAACCTGAAAGAGAATTCTGTTAAATGATTTGCATAGGACATTATAAGAGCTGTGAAATCATTCAACAAACTTTCACCAGTTAACCCAGCAAAGCTTTTATATATATATAAACATGTGCATGAAAATTCAGATCTGGAGAGAGCCTTGAAGCATCCCAAACTTTAAGGAGTGGTTCCCACTGAGTGCTTTGCAAAAGCTAAGAAAATATTTGTTAATCTTACATTACTTTTCTTTAAACCATAGTAACCATCAATGGCTTATAATAATAATAATAATGATAAAGTTGGAAGGGACCTTGGAGGTCATCTAGTCCAACCCCTTGCTCAGGCAGGAAACCCTATACCATTTCGGACAAATGGCTGTCCAGTTTCTTCTTAAAAACATCCAGTGTTGGAGCATTCTGGAGGCAGGTTGTTCCACTGGTTAATTGTTCTAACTCTCGGGAAGTTTCTCTTTAGTTCTAGGTTGCTTCTCTCTTTGGTTAGTTTCCATCCACTGCTTCTTGTCCTGCCTTCAGGTGCTTTGGAGAATAGCTTGACTCTCTCTTCTTTGTGGCAACCCCTGAGATATTGGAACACTGCTATCATGTACCCCGTCGTCCTTCTCTTCATTAGACTAGACATACTCAATTCCAGCAACCGTTCCTTATATGTTTTAGCCTCCAGTCCCCTAATCATCTTTGTTGCTCTTCTCTGTACTCTTTCTAGAGTCTCAACATCTTTTTTACATCGTGGTGACCAAAACTGGATGTTCATATTTGCATATAGTATAGATGAAATTTCTTAGTTTCAAGCTCCTATTCTTTATCATCTAAAAACCTACAGTAAATTGAATGGCAATGAGAGCTGGGGCCCGTTTGTATGAGGTTCCAAGAAACAGTACTTGTAATCCATCAGTGTGGCAACAAACTGAAATAACTCAGTTCAAATTAAGTAGCACCATGATTGTTGTTAATTGATTGAAATGCTTTCCAGGCTTTTCAAAATATTCATTGTGAAAATGTGAAATGAAATACCTTTACTCTTAAAATTTAATTGGATTGTTACAAGCCAAGATGCAGTGAAATTTCTTTTAGCACAAATTTTTAGCACATTTTTATATTAGCTAACTCATAGCTAGGGGGTTGAGAGATTGAAAACATTTGCAAAGGATTCTCAAGTAGACAAATACATAGAGAAAAGAGACACCTCGAAACAGCTCTACTATCTGTCTGCCATTTACTCACCAGTAACTGAATAATCATCAAATATGGCACTATTATCTTCATTTGCTGAGCTTAACAGTGACCAAGAGTATCAAATTATTGGTTTCCGGTGCTACAGTTCTAACCAGTATATTTTGCTTTGATAATCCCAATGTAGGAAACAACAGGCCTTACATTATTATTGTGAAGAGGATGGATGGGGCAGTGCACCATCATGATCATCATTTCTGTGGTTTTGTGAAAATGATTTCTGTAAACGTGAGACATGGATCAGGGCTTTCCCCATAGAGGTGAGAAATGAGAAACAACAGAGGCGATTTCTTTTCAGAACCAGTCCATTGGAATTATTTCAAGGTGACCCTCAGCACTTTGAACAAAATTATCCAAAACATTGGCAGAATAAACATCTTGTTGTCATTATGACTGACAGCTTCTACCCACTTCTTTCAAATTTAAAGGACAAAGTTTTTGACATACACTATATCTATTCTCTGGTATCTCTGAATTACATTAGTTTCACTCCTAATCTATCATCAGAGACCAAATGTAGGGTATGGCTTCTTTGATAAGGTTTAGTCTGTAATGAGTCAGCAGGTTTCATTATCTGTCGGTCTGTCCATCCATCCGTCCATCTATTTTCTCTCTCTCTCTTTCAGGAGAGTAACTTTTTCTCTTTCTTTACCATTATTCCCCTCTCTCCCTCCTTTAATAAATATTATCCTACAATACATGAATCATTCTGTATCACATTGCGGATAAACATGACAGTACTGAATAAAACAAAGTCTTGTAACATCAAGATCAGCTGTCTGAGGCAGTCCTCTCAAATACCTACTAGTAGAGAGCAACTCTCACCTACTTCTCTCCTTGCTGCTACTTATTCTTAGATTAGATGACCCAGTAATGGTTAAAAAGAAAAGTCAAGATTTGGGTCCCAGTGATAATTATTTAGATGTCTATTAAACACCATATGTATAGCTAGACAGGATTTCAATCAAAACGTGTACTTCTGAGGTCAACGACAACTTTCAATTCTACATAGATTATATAAAACTAGATACATAGATTATATAAAACTAGATCATATAAAATTAGGTTCTACATAGATTATATAAAACTACAAAATCTTCTATATTATGATTAATAATTCATCCATATGAAATAAATTATTAAGATTTTTAAACATTCTTACTACAGGGCATTAGCAAAAGGAGTACCCAATCTTTTCGATCATATACAATTAGGCTCCCTAAAACCTAATTATCTACTTCACATAGAAGGCAGAAAGAATATTTCCCAAGTAAAGATAATATTCTTTTATCCTCTCTTTTGTTTAATTATTATACGCTACAATTATAATGCATAATACTGTTGAATCCTCCCCTAGCGACCAAAGATAAATGTTTGACTACCAAAGCAACCCTTTCCTACAATTTCTATACTCCAGCTCTGCAAAGTCAGTTTAAAAGACATCATGACTATCCATTTAATCATGGATACTAGCAGTGGCCATATCAACATTTAGACAGTCACTGTAAGTAAATTTAGTAAACTCAGTGGTCAACTAATATTTGCCATAAATGCATGCACCAAAGAATCAGGGCCTAAAAACTGCTTCACTCCAATATCCAACAGTTGCATTCACGTACTCAAACATTATTTTACCTTCAGTGTGAGTAGCTGAATTCATATCTGAGACCACATTAATTTCATAATGATCTAGTTTCATGTTATATTGTGGTAGACCTCAAGAAGCTAGATTCTCTCATCCCATTACTTGACTCCACTGAATCCCTGGATAATTTTTCACCAATTACTATCAGTCAGGCTTTCCATGAGTGAATAGTGTTTAAAAACTGTTGTGATTTCTTATTATGGAGAAAACCCATTCAGAACAGCCAAAGTGCTACACGAAACATTAAATAACAAGCAAATATATGAAAGGCATTTCAATGTTCTCTTTGGTGGCCTCAAATTCACTTATTGAAGAACACTTTTAAAATTTTACACTTCACCGAAAGTTAGTGAAAAGAACTTTCCCAAGCATTAACTCAATCTTTTGATGGGATGTGAGGTTTGGAATTAAGTATGTACAACTGGTCACCTACTTTCATAACTACCAACTAGTGACCACTACCAACTTTATGTCAAGCAATGAATGCATCCTTAGACTGCAAAATCCAAAAGAACAGTAGGTGCAGCAAAGAATCTTCTGAATCTCCTTGCTCTCATTCTAGTAGTGATTCAGATTTTTGCAGCCTAGTTACAATGATCCTACAGAGGCAGTAACAAAAGCTCCTTCCTTCCTTCCTTCCTTCCTTCCTTCCTTCCTTCCTTCCTTCCTTCCATCCATCCATCCATCCATCCATCCATCCATCCATCCATCCATCATTCTGAATCTTTGTCCAGCATAACACTGTCTTTGTGCAGGGAAGAGAGTGGCAGCTGTCAGAATCTGCTAGCAATTAAATCTTATTGTTAATATTAACCTTTACATCTCTTTTTCCTCACACTTCTTTGCCAAACCCCAATTGTCAATCTCCTCCGTTTTCTTACATTGCAAACAGGGTGATAAAATAAGAACACTTCTCAGCTGACACACATATGCAAATGACATCATTACATAGAATAGAAGAGCTGATTCACTCTGCATTTCTTAAATATAGTAAAGTATTTTTAAAACAATTATGTACAGAAGATGGCTGTAACAATAAGAGAGAAATTGTTTGAATTCCACTTTGTTAGAGTGCCGAATAAATGATACGTAATTCCACATGGGTCTTTAAAAAATGTTTTTCCAAGTCTGTAAAGTCACTTCTAAAATTCTAAGATGGGAGTCTGTTGTTTAATGAAGCCATCATTACCCAATCTTTTCACCGTCTGACAGGCTAGGGAACTACTGCTAAAGCAATGTGTAGGAGGTGATGGCGTGTGTCATACTGAAGCAGAGTTTCAGTAATATGAAATATATATGGGAACTCCTTAAAAAGTTTGCAGAGCATTTCCAGTCCTTATCAGAATGTTCTTCTTGAAGAACCCAGCCAGCCTAGAACAGCAGCTACATAGTAATCCTTGGAGCTTGACAAGAGCCCTTATTCTCACCTCCCCATAGTGATAATAACTCTGCATAGTGTGTGCATAGTGTAGGATAGCAATAGCACTTAGACTTATATGCTGCTTCATAGTACTTTACAGCCCTCTCTAAGCGGATTACAGAGTCAGTATATTGCCCCCAACAATCTGGGTCCTTATCGGAATGATGGAAAGCTGAGTCAATCTCTCAGGATTGCACTCCAGGTTATGGGCAGAGTTAGCCTGCAATACTGCATTCTAACCACTGTGCCAACACAGCTAAAGATATTTTATATACTAAAATGAATATATAATGAGAGCAAACCCTACTCCCTTCTAGCACTGATGACGTTACCTAGTTTGGTAATGAAACAACCAAATTCAGAGAGCACCATGGACTCCAATGTTCAACTCTGAACTAATATTCTCTTCTATCAGCATAGGGTGTGTTTATGGAATCAGCTTTCTCTGTGCAGTTTGTTGCCTGGTTCAAAGGACATGATGGATTCTCTTTCCCCCTTCAGAGAAGCTAGCTGGATTGGCAGTTAAATATTTTTCAATCCTCACAACGGGATACCCCCACAACAGAGGGCAATATATGAGTAGCATTGGAAATGCCAGATGGGCTGCATGGTAGGAACAGCTCTACCTTCCAAGAAAGGGAAGCTCAAGAGAAACCCATGGGAGGTGGCAACTTACACTGTGCTAGCTGAGGTAGTTGCATCACTTTTCTTCATAGTATGACTGACCCTGATATTGTTGTAGATGACATAGGGCATGGGTGTCAAACTTGATCACGTCACGTGATGTATCGTGACATTTTTTGTCTTTGCGGAGCCGGGGTGGGCGTGGCCTGCATGTGACACATCCAGCCCACCAGTTTCACACATAGGGGAAAAAGTCCTTTAACCCCCATGCCAGCCCTCCACTATAGAGCTGATATTTATTTATTTATTTATTTATTTATTTATTCATTCATTCATTCATTCATTCATTCATTCATTTAACTTTGTTTGCTTATTTAACAGATTCATATAGCTGCCCATTTACCCAAGGGAACTTTGGACTTCTATTAATCTTAAGCATTCTGAATGGTAGGTACACATGCAGAGGTAGCTCTTAACCACAAAGTGCAATATTTTTTCCCCTTGATTTTTCCTTGATTCGTTCTTTTTTAGTGTAAGTAAAAGGTAGATGCTAAAGCAAGAGAATCTCTAGAGGACAGCAATCAAATTTTATGTTATATTTTAAAAGGGAAACTTACTGTCCTCTTGAAGGAGAATTGCCACGATAGATTCTACCTTTTCAAAAAGCAACACACACACCTGGGAAGAAAAAGCTTGTAATGGAAGTGTTTTCTCTACTGTTAATAATAGCAAGCACTAGCAAGGCACTTCAGTTCTGAGTGGATCCTTAAATGGATACTTCCTTTCTCTATAATTCAAAGTGAGTACCTTGAAGCAGAACAAACATCATTTACAGATTTCATTCTAACAAACTGTCATTCAGGTTTTAAAAATCTATATATTTTAAATATAACATTAACTAGTATAATAAGGAGATCAAAGCAAGAGCAACTTTATTGTAGCCTAGTCTATATCCTGTTAATGGTACAGCTGAAATGAAGATAATCTATACTGAATAATCTATTCACCATGTATTAATAGATTAAATCAGCTTCTGTTGACAAGAAGCTTCTGAAAATTATGTCCAGCTCGAAATCTTCAAAGTCAAGTTGTTATGCAATTAGCAATTTCAGCTTCTAACACAGAACAAAATTTCAAAGTGTCTTTCTTAGAATTCATGCATAAGTTACCTTAATATATTGAAACACTGTGGTTCATTTTCAAATTAAGCAATTCCGTTAGTCAAGAACTAATTTACTGTAGATATCTCTGTTGAAATCACAAAGCAACAGCATAGGGAAATGTGCGAGTACAAAAAAATTATGATTCCTGGTGGGAAGGGGAAATGGAACACTTTGCAAAAAATACTGATGCAATCATATTTTCAGAACTTTTAACTTGTTTCTAGACGTATCAACATTAGCCCCGTCCCTCTGGAACCACTTTCATTTCTTTTAATGGATTAAGACATGGATTGACAACTGAACATGAACTCAATTGATTCAGATGTGTTTGGTAGCAGTATGTCTAAATTACTTGGCTGACTTTCCATCTTACAGGGCCATCCCTTTTGACTTCTTGAAACAATATGAATCCTGAAGTTCACAACATCATGTGTTCCCTTGTAATTTCAAGGCAAGAATAGCGTAAAATGAACATGGCTTCATTTACTTTCACTTCAGGTTTACATTACATTCTAAGAATCTTAGAAGTGATCTACCAAATATCCCTTTTAAGCACTAAAAAATAGGCATAGTTTTGCTCTAATGTCTAATGCCTGCTGGAGATAGGAAGCTTTGTATCTAAAAATAAAGGTGAAATTGACAAGGCTTTCCAGTCTTGAAGAGTTAGGCTGCTGATTTCTTTCTCGTGATTCCAAAGACACTTTAGAGAGTTATTATTACATCTTCCTTTTCTGAGCATTATATAAAATTGCTTCCTTGAAAAGAAGTGAATGAGGGGCATGGTACTGCATTTGACTTGCTTGGGAAAGAGGACAACTGGATGGTTGTTTGGATGCACTATATTGCAGTAGTGGCGAACCTATGGCACGGGTGCCAGAGGCACCACTCAGAGCCCTTTCTGTGGGTGCGCGCACCGTTGCCCCAGTCCTAGGCCTTCAGCTGGGTTTTATAAAACCTTTTCGCTTTAGGCCATGTGTAAAAAAAAAGGTTCAATCAATCAGTCAATTTCAACTTCTCGTGGGAAAAAAATTCTTCCAAAGTTGGAATTGATTGATTGAACTTTTTAGTCCCACCCAGTCTGCCGTTACCACTGCAGCCACGCCCATCCAATGGGCCACACCTAGCCAATGGGCCATACCCACCCGGCACCCGACGATGCATAGTGGGTTTTGGGTTGCAGTTTGGGCACTCGGTCTCTAAAAGGTTCGTCATCACTGCTATATTGTGTGAAAGAAATCCAGATCCCATTGGGAAGACTGGAATGGGAGTGGAAGATTTGCCTATTTACCTGTTCGAAGCACACAAAGGTAACCTTATAGCACTGTAGGCAGTAGGATATAAGAAAAAGACAGCAATGGCCTGACCAACCAGAGGGCAACACAGTGCCATTGTCAACACTGTGACAATGGATGTCGGCGCTCTGACAACTGAGATTCAGCAGCCATTTTACTTTTGTTTTTAATGTGCCTTTTCTGTTATTTTAGAGTTCAGATGTAGAAGGGGGGATGGGGTAAATGTTTGAGCCATAGCAATGCAGAAGAGTGGGAACTCAAGGACATTGTCTGATAAGCTTTTGATGGGCTGAGGAGCTAGAGAGAAAAGTCAGCATTTTTAGCTAATTGGGGAATGTGATTTATGACAGCTTTTGTGCGGTGGGAATTGCAACTTGTTACTTTGTATCTGGAGGGAGGGAATCTCAGTCTTGGGTTCAACTATGTAAGTGCCGATACTTTGTATCCTAATAAAATGATCTTAAAGGAAGAATTCTTGCCCTGAAGTTATTTTACTGGTTTCATATGTTGGAACCATGACAGCCATGGCTGGACTTGGAACAGTACCCCAATTGTGAGTTCCTCTTCCAGGTTCTGGAGGGCTGGTTGATGCTAAATTCAGACAGCTTCAGACCTGCAGCTGAAATTTCACCTATTATGGCCTTATTTCCTTTAATTTTCTTAGTTTCCTACGATGTACATTTTGAATTGACTGGTAGCAGAAGCAGGGGTCTTTGTGCTTTGAGCAGATAATCAGGATCAAGATCTGACAATATGAGTTGGGTTTTGGGTGGCAGATTCTACAACCTTGTTCTGCTCCAGAGAAGTTCAATTTCACTGCATTTCCCAGGTGAGTAAGAGACTAGTTCCTGCAGCATGGACCTTTTAAAATGAGACTGAAGTTATGAGACTGCCCTCTGGCGTGGCAATAACTGTGGGTTCATTGGTATCGGCTTTCTTATGTCTGCTCCTTGCATGGAAAAAGTATTTGTATTTTTTGTTATTTGTAGGTTTGGGCTTTTCTTCCCTCTGCCCAGCTATCAGATTGAATGAGGCCATCTCTCTTTCCAGGTCCCATCCATAAGGGAATGTTGTTTAAAAAATTCCCAGGAGTGGACATTTTTGATTGGTGCCCACAAACTTTGGAACTGGGGGCAGATGTTCTGATCCATTTGTAGTTTTAGGAATGCAACTAAGACTGTTTGCTCCATCTAGTACTGTTAGGTGTGATTGTTAGTCTCCCAGGGCCTTTGGAAATGGGTAGCATAGAAATTAAGTAAATAAATAAATTGGTTCTCTTTATAACACTTTGCTTTTCAATAGTCTCATCATCTTCCTTCTGAATGTTTCAAATTATATAGATTAAAAAACAACAACAAATCAATGATTGAATCAGTATACATGAACTGGAAAAAAACTCATGGCATTTAATATTCAAAGATTCTTGCAGCATTCTGTGGCTGTTAACCCTAATTTAGAACTGAAATGCTCAGAAACTAGCATAAATGTATATTTATGAAGATGTTACCTAATCAGGTTAACAAAATGGTTATAAACAAATAACCAAGCTCAGAGAGCACCAAGCACTTCATGTAAATGTAATATTTACAACTTTCTCAGAGTAATGACTGATCTTAAAATATAACTCTGCAATTAAGCAAACTATTACTTTGCCCTTATGACACAAACTGAAATACATCATGCATTAAGGTATTGCTTTTCTGACTGGAAATAAAAACGATCATATCGTAGCAATTTCAGCAAATCCAACTCAAAAACCACCGAACTGACATAAAAATGTTTCAATAAGAAATTGCTTACTGCAGTATGCGCTGAAGATTCACCAGTACTTTATGTACAGATAAAAAAGTCCTAGCATATTAATTTCCAGACAGAATTTGATGTTATTCTTATAAAGCAATGAAGAAATATCAGCTAAGATATTAAGCACGACTTTAAGTCCATCATTAGTTTTTCAGTCTGAATGTATAAAGAAGCAATTTTTTTTACAGCAGTGTACCAATCTGTACTTATGAAGGAATTCAGGTTTTCTTTCCTACTGTAGACTATTCTTTCAAAAACAAATAAAGAAAAAGACAGGCTGACCCCAAACCTACTTTAATCTAGACCTCTTGCTAATTTACCTATGACTCAGCCTTGAAATAAACTGGTATCTACAACATCAACCAGTCACCTTCTTAGAAATGATTGCCCATTTCCCTTAGAAAAACTGCATTTGATGAATTAACTTTCTCTTCAAGAGCTGGTAAAGAATAAAATCCAAACCCTAATCAAAGATTAAGGTTCCATGTAAATCCAAGTAATGAAGTCCAATAAGCTTTAGCTTTGCTTTGATTGTTGATATTTCTTATAATTATCTCCTGAATTCTTTCATCAATGGACTGAATTGGAATTGGAGTTAATGTAATCTTTTACATAACCTGGGAGTATCTAATCCAAGTCTCAGCCTGCAGAATGCTGTAAAAAGGTTTTTAATATTCTGAAGGCTCCATTCTTGGGATGAATCTTCTTGTTTTCTGTTCAGGCTAAGTTTATGAATTGTTAGATATACCATATCTAAGTTGCAATATTCTGGCCAATACAGAACATTCTAACAATTTACTTGTGATTATCCAGAGTATTGCAGCCAAATTGGCATAATACCCCTATGGCAGTACACCTATCTCTGCAATGGTTTTACCTCACAAAGCTGAAGCAATGAATGTTTTGCCTCATATTGCTTTATATTAGTGCAGTTTCCAAAATCTTGAACAACTTAAAAGTGGCATAATATTTTATAGCTCTGGGGTAAAACACTAAGCCATAAATTTTATGCAGTGAATTATTTTATCCATTCAGGCATTTGAGAATAATTGATTTCTACAATAAGTAGATTTCAGTGATATGGATCATCAGTAAAAAAAAGTAAAAGGAGGATTAGCAAAGCTCTGGACTAAATTATGCCAGTCTTCTAATGAGTTGGGTGTTTTTCTCACACTCTTGAATGAGTTGGGAGTTTTTAGCCTAATTTCTGGTAGTTGTAGTCCCAACACAAACTGGAGCAGTACCAGTTACACAAAAGCTAATCTAGGCTTGATTGATCTATAATGCATTTGTATAAGAGTATGCCTTTGAGTTAGTTTTTGACTCCTGAACTAGTCCCTGCAGTTTTCTTGGCAAGATATTTGAAAGTAGCCTTCTCTTGTCTTCTTCTGTGGGCTGATAGACAGTGACTGATCCAAGGTCACCCAGCTGGCTTTATGCCGAAGACAGAACTAGAACTCCTGGTCTCCAGGTTTCTAGTCTTTGCCTTAACCAAAACACCAAATTGTCTCCCTTCATGGCTTAGGATGTATCCTTCTTTTGATACTAGCCAATTTGTATCCAATATATCACTTAAAGACATTTACTGATTATATTCATTTTAAGCAATTCATTAGAGAGATGGTGGTTAATTAATATTTTAATCATATTATAAACTGTTGAGCATAAAAATTATAACATACCTAAGTGGCATTTCTATCTCAGTGGCACCCCTTTGAAATATCATACCTCCTGAGATCCATTCAGCCCTGATTTTGCTGGCATTTTGTAAGTGCATGAAGACCTGAATGTTCCCTTGGGCATAAGTCTTGTAGGTTGGGTAAGATGGTCAAGTGTAACTGTGGTTGTGTGACGAGTTAGATCAGACATGTCAAACCCGTGATGTCATATGACGTCACACGACGTATTGAAACTTTTTCCCCATTGCCAGCAATGGGGTGGACATGGTTTCCTCGTGACGCGTCCAGCCTGCGGGCTGGCAGTTTGACACCCCTGAGTTAGATTATCCTTATAATAGCATTGTTATGCTGTTGTTATTAACATCATCATTTATTTATTTTTGTTCATGTTCTTAATTAAAAGCCATCATTGGTTTTCAATCTTTTTTGTCATCTAGTCTCAATTGCAATAATAAATGGACAATTTTTACTGAATCCAGTAGTTGATTCACAGAATATGGGCAGAGAGCTGAAATGTAAAGCACACTTGGGAGTATCAACCCTCCCTCAACACAACAGGATTTATTTTTGAATAGAAATAATTAGTTTGTGCTTAAACATCTTTTCCATAAAGTTAATTAATTTCGTTGGAATAAACAATAAATAGTTTCTTTGATGCCTTATATAACACAAAATTAGAACAGGTAGGGAGTATAAAAAAGATTAGGAATATTTAAATCTGTAGTTCTTAAAAAGGATGTCACATATTTGAATATTTTATCATTGTAATTTATTGCCACTTTCAGTATCCTGAATTAAAAAGATAACATTCTTTTTCACAAACAACGGATTACTTGAGTTTATACCATCCCATATCCTGAGGCAGTCACAATGTTTATTTATCAGCAGTTTCCAAACTGTAGGATATAGATTTGTCACAGCAACTGATAGCATTTTTCAGGACTATTTTCCCAAGGTATTTTTGTGAGCATAGAATGGTTGTCCCTACAACTAGCCCAGCATTGCTAGTTGGGCATCATACAGATTGGATAGATTAAAAAAAAAATTGCAATCCCTTGACTCTAGAATAATGCAAATAACTCTGGAAGGTCAAAAGCCCCACCAACTATATATTCATTACTATACTCCAGTGGTGGGATTCAGCCTGTTCACACCAGTTTGGCAAAACCAGTAGCTAATTGTTGTTGCCCAGGCCCAGAATGGATTTCCAGAAGCAGCATCCACACAGAGAACCGGTGGTTCACATATTTGAATCCCACCACTGCTATATTCTATGTTTTTTTTGTCTGTGGTGAACGACAGACTAAATTCATTTTCATATTCTATTAAAGGTGTTATTTTTCTGAAAGAGAAAGACTACTTTCAAAGAAAAATCTTTCTCTGATCACTGCTAAGAGCAGGAAGATAAAAGTGAAGAGATTCCCCGTCACATTTCTGTATACCTTTTATTATCATATTTCATGGTTAAAACATTAATCTTATTGTGCCGTGAGATACTCAAAAATTTACATGGCAGAAAAACTGCATAAATAATTGGAGTTCAAAAAAGGGGGAAACATTATCTAATTTATAATTTGCTTTAAAATGACTACAATCACAGAAGAGGTTCTACGTAGTCTGAATAATAACAGGAATAGTCTTACAGATTTTTCCTGGTAGCTGGTCTAAAGCTATGTTGCTTTACAGTAATTTTATACTATGTAATGAAAGAATCAAGTATATAGCCTGTGATCCTCCCTTTGGTTACATTACAAAATTCACAACACATATAGACATATATGAACATACAGGTAGTCCTTGACTTACACCAGGTCGCTTAGTGACCATTCAAAGTTGCAAAGGCACTGAAAAAAGTGAGTTATGACCATTTTTCATACTTCTGACCTTTGCAGCATCCCCAGGGTCACGTGATTTACATTTGGATGTTTGATAATGGACTCACATTTATGATAGTTGCAGTGTCTGGGGGGGTCATGTGATCATCTTCTGGCAAGCAAAGTCAATGGGGAAACCAGATTCACTTAATAACCATGTTACTAACTGAACTACTAATTGCAGTTACTAACTGCAATTAACAAATGTGGCAAGAAAATTCATCAAACGGGGCCAAACTCACTTAACAAATTTCTCACTTAGCAACATAAATTTTGGGTTCGATTGTGGTTGTAAGTTGAGACTAACTGTATATGTCTGTACCTATAGATACATACCATATTTAGGAATGTTCAAAGGCCATGCATTAAATAACCAAGGAAACATTCAGAAGAAAATGGCAACCAATGCAATCTAATATATCTAATATAATTTAGATAATATCTTGTCTATGGGGCCTGATACAGACACATGTATACATATACACTTATACAGACACATACACATACACACATACCAATTCAAGAGTCAAACCCGGAAACCTATTTACCAAGAGCACGTTGAGAGTGGGCATATCTGCCAAAACATCAAAATCAGAGAGATGATTATTTTAACATGCCTTGTACACCACAACATGCAATAATTTTGTGCCACTCCCTCTTCCCTAGGCAAACATTCTCTCTTGAGTCCTTGTCTTTATAAAGAGATGATCAAGTAAGATGTCCAAATAACTGCATCTTAAATTTAACTTCACTATTTATATACCAGGTTAGAGAAGCATTTAGAAGCTAAGTTTTCAGAGGTCTTGAGGGCCACATTTCCAAATTAATGCTTGAAATCTCAAAGGACATCCCAAATTAGATAGTTCCAAAATAAAACAGGGCTTCTGCTGTCCTATACTTGTAGCTGGTACAAAAGGATCCCACGTTTTATGGTACTGAATGCTTCTGATGGATCTAACAGAACTAGAGAGGCACCTTCCCTGTCCTGCCACTGATCACCCATAAAAAGGGGGCAAACATTCATTCATTCTACCATCTCTCTTTTCTGATCAAGAAGAAAAACTCATAATTGGTGTCTCAAGTTCTGTACACAGAACTTCATTAGACACACACAGAGAGAAGCATTATTAAGAGATTTTTATTTTTACTTTATTTTATTTTCGAACATTCACTCATTCATTTATTTATTCATTCAAGTCTCAGCATATACCTAGATACTTATGCTTAAATAGTTAGAAGTATTTAAATTCAGCATATTTGGAAAATCTATATTTATTTTCACATGTCACTTATTCAAACATATTTTATAGGAATCTAATATGCAGTTTTTCTAATTATATCTATTTCTACAGAAGAAATAATTTGAGATGGATATTTTAAAATCCAACATAAATAAGATCATTATTTTGGATGGATTTTATTTTGGCAGGTCAATTTTTTTTTAAAGAAAACCATTATATACTTACTCACTGCACCACCTGGAACTTCAATTAAATGTTTTTACAGCTATTTAAACGTCAAAATACCCAAAAGAGGTTTTAAAACTTCACTCGGCTTTTACAGTCCTGAGTCAGCACTTTACTCTGAAAATATGCAGTTTCTATCACTAGATATTAACGCATTTGTCCCCAGATGTTTTCCTGTCAGATACACTTGCTGTATTTCACAGTTTGGAAGAGAAATGTAAAACATATTTGCATTTTAAAGATGTAGACAATCTATATTTATTTGAATACATGAATACAAAAATACAGGAATGTTATATATGCAGTAGTGTAAGAGTGTCCAAAGCAGTTGACCCTAAAATGACATTCAAAGTAACATCTTAATACCAGTAGGGTGGGAGCCATTCGAATCTTATTCCAGAGAACATCCACTGTCCTGATAGGTGACATTGTTTAATCAATGGAACCTGGGGCGTGCCAACTTTGCCAGATTAACCCGCCAGCAAGATAGGTCTTCTTTCAAGTAACCAGATAGGGCTTTATCAGTAGTGACTCACACCTTGAATCATTGCTGGAAGCAAACTGGCAACCAGTGCATTTTGCAAAACAGGGAACCAGTGTAAAATAGAGCCCCAGTCCCCAACCTACAGAGTCGGCTTAGAAAGATGCCATGGTCAAAGGTATTGAAAGCTGCCAAGAGATCAAGGAGCACAAGAGTGGATGTACCACCATCTTCTCAGCTCTGTCACAAGTCATCGACAAACATGACCAAAGCTTAGTACTAAAGTCTCAGTACTAAATTCCTGACTGAAATGGGTCTAATTCATTTCTTACAGGGTTCACCTCAGCTGCAGGATAACCACCTGAACAAGCTTCCCCAATAATGAAAATTTGAACACTGGTGAATAGTTAACATAAATCAATTGGGTTTAAGAAGATCCTCTTAAAGAAGAACACTATTGACTTTAGAATGCTAGAGGACAACACTACTCCATGGACCCACTTATGGCTCACCTGCTTGAGCTTTTACCCATGTCCAATCATACACACTTCAAGTCTTCCTCCAGCAGTGCTCCAGGTGTCTCTTCTAGCACTTATTCTCAAATCAAATCAGAATCTTAGGTATTCATCCCTCTTTAGGTATTACTAATTGCAAATATTTAGGTATTAATACTAAAGCTAATTATATTAATATTATTAATTATTAATATTACTAATATTTAGGTAACACTAATACTAATTATACAATATTGTTACTAATTATTAGTAATAATATTAGTATATTACCAACAATATAATATTAATGCCTAAATATTACCAATACCTCAAGAGACAAGATTTGTCTTTGAGATAGGCCAATATCATCATTGAATAATGCCTACAAGTTGTACAACGATTCTGTCTGATAGACTGAAAATAATGTTGTTTATTCATGAGAATCAATGTGGGTCTTTATCTGAAAGACAGATAAAGGACAACATTAAAGCACAATATTAGAAATGTGTTAGACATTTTGGAATGTTTGGAACCACATATTGAAAAACAAGCTGTATTGATTTTCTTTGATGCAAAGGTGACCTTTCACCATTTGAACTGGGATTTCTTATTCAAAGTTTTGGAATATATGAACTTTGGATAGAACTATATAAAATAGTTAATATCGATTTATACTTTACTGAAAGCACAAATTATTGTTAATGGAGATTTAAGAAAGTCTTGTGAGATATACAAAAGAACAAGACAAGGGTGCCCATTATCTCCTTTCTTGTTTTGGTTCTTGAAATACTGAATAAGATATAAGACAAGATGAGAGGATTGTAGGAGGAAAGATTGAAAAAGAACTGTATAAATTAAGGGTTTTGCAAATGACTTGGTGTTGGTTTTGGAAGATCTTTTAAAGGGAAATGCAACATTAATGGGATTAAGAAAAAGAATTTGGTGAATTAGCAGGTTTTAAGATTAAAACACAGAAGACAAAGATGTAAACAAAAAACATGAAAATAGAAGACCAAACCAAATGGAGAAATAAAATGTTTTAATATTGAGAAGGAAGTAAAGTATCTGGGTATCACTATGACAAATATGAAATGCATGTTAGTTCAAAATAACAATATTATCACATGGAATGACATATAAAAAGACAGGTTAAGATGGGAGAAACTACAATTGTCACTGCTGGGGAGAATTTCTGCAATATAAAAATGAATGCCTTGCCTAAAAATAAAGTTTGTTTTTCAGATAATGCTTCTTTTCACAACTGATGCACCATCTAAAAAGTGTCAAAAAGATATATCTACATTTGTGGGGCAGTAGGAAAAAAACCCAAATAAATATATGTTGTTATAGGATGCAAAGAAAAGAGGAGGATTTGAAATTGTATGTTGCAGCTTCTTTGATTTTGAGGAAAGAGTGGGTGCTGCTAAGAAATAGGAGTTTGGGAATTAAAAGAACGTGACCTGAGATTTGGGTGGCATGGATTTCTGTGGTACAATAAAGACAAAGTTAATGTGGATTTTAAAAACCATTCTTATTTGTGCCACATTGAGAATATAGAATAAACACAAATCCAAGTTGTGCCCCATATTTGTGGCTCTCAGAAACAGATGTGTTTTATAGATGAGAAATAATACAAAAACACAAATAGCTAACTTACGTGAGGTACTAGAATTTTTCAAGGAGAAAAAAAATTAAATCAATAAAGAACTGGTGACAGAGGGATATAGTTGCAAATGGTTTTCTTATTTACAGGTATTAGTAAGTTCTAAAGCAGACAAAAGAGTTTATAGTTTTTAACACTGTAAAACTGAGTTTGAAACCGAATTGTATACAAATGATGAATACGTATTTGCTTGAATGTATAAATTTCATTGAACATGAAACAGAAAAAAATGAAATAATGTGTCACAAAATAGACTAAGATATTAGTTATACTATAAAGATGGAACAATAGGAAAATATGTGATTGAACAGATTGAAATTTACACTATATTACAAACTTAAAGAGAATTTTTGTAAGTGATGTACCGTTGGTATATATCACCAGAAAAATTGGCTAGAAAAAAGATATTATATTGGACATACAAAAGAGGTAGTGTTTTAATAATTAAGAGAAATATTCAAAAATATATATTAAGAAAGTAACCTTGACAATTTTCCTATATGAAATGAAATAAAGTTTAATTATATTATATATGGGCTAAAGATTACAATTGTTAGAAGTAAAGTAAAAGGAAGGAATATAAAATTGGTTTATTTGAACAAGTTTAAAATAAATATGTTGTTATTTCTGGCAATCCTTAACTGATTTTTGCTGAGACCAAGGCTGAAATGATGGTGCTCTATGGATTTGTTTATAGATAAGACATGGGATAAGAGAAGAAGAGATCATTTGTTGAATTTTAAGAGGATTAAGTTACTAAAATTGTCTATCCTTGTGGTGAAGGTGAGAAGTCATTTCTTTACATATTTCTTCTTTTTCTTCACAATATTCTTTTATTTCTTTTCTATTTCTCTTTTTTTCTTTCTTTTCTACATCTTCTAGTTTTCCTTTTTATTCTTCTACCTTTTTTAGTTTGTACTGGTTTTTACTGCTGTAATTATGATCTTTAATCAAAAGAGTCTTCGTGAGAAACATGATCAATAAATGCTCGAGTTTGATGAAGTTAAAAGACAAGTGTAATATTCTAAAATTACTTTTCATCAGATGTGCAATACTCAGCAGAAATATTAGCATGTAGCCCATTTCTTCTGGCATTATTTAGAAAATAAGACCATTTATTTGTAAAGTGGAGAGTTCTTCAGAAGATGGTGAAACTGTTGCTTGTCAATACGTCTCATGCTTGACTGCTATGAGATGCTTCAGCATTCATTTCACAGGAGTTGGTAGCAGGGAGAAGGAGCGGACATACCAATTTCCTATTTTTCTTTCTCTATACCTGTCATAAACATTAAGGGGCATTCTGGAACTAGTTTTAAAATCGCTGTCATCTTCTTCAAATTCAGCTTCCATGTATCAATATATACATATATTTAATACTAATATTGGGTATTACCCATTTCTATTAATCTAGATGGGTAGATTACATGGGTAAATTACATCTTCTAAGACAGTGGTTCTCAACCTGTGGGTCGGGACCCCATTTGGGGTCGATCGACCATTTCATGGGGGTCGCCAAGCAAGGCTGTCCGCCATTTTTTTTGTCCGCCATTTTTTCCCCTTTTCCAGCGGGTGCCTTACCTCCCTTGGGCTGGGCCAGCTGGTGGTTGGCCTGCTCCGTCTCTGCCGCTTGCCAGCTATGCCTCGGCCGGTGCAGGGGGCGGAACCATGCATGCGCGGCGCTCCCGGGCAGGGAAAGTCCTCGACTTACGACCGGTTGGGTAGTCCTCGACTTACGACCGGTTTAGTCCTTGACTTACGACCGGTTTAGTCCTCGACTTGTGACTGGTTGGGGTCGCGGCATTAAAAAGGTTGAGAACCACTGTTCTAAGAGCACCTGAAAAGTTTATCACCTATCAACAACCTAATCCCTGGAGAGTGTTATATTGATTCTCTTTAATTTTCAGGTATAATCATCAAACTGGAAGTGATTCTGACTTTTTTAAAAGGAAATTGGTAGTGAATGCCTCCTTTTTCTTCTTTTTAACATTAGGACTTTGTGTTAGCAATGCTAGAAGCATACTAGCCTTTGCAATTTTTCATTTGCATTTCCTTCCTCAAACACTTATGGCTTTAATGAGGTTTCATTTTTATTGCAGTGTCATTATTAGCTATGATGAGAATAACTGTAAAGAAAATTTTCTCCTAATTCGTTGCTTAATGGCTTATCTAGGTAGGGTTGGGGCTGAAAATGACTCAGTGAATCAGATAATCAGTAAAAGTATAAAATGCCTTTTTTTTTCATTTCAGGGGCTCAGATGCAGTCTACATGAGTAATGATCACATTGTCATAGAATACTATCATGAGCCACAATGCAGTTCTTATCTGAATTCTGTTTTCCTACCAGTTTATACCTATGAAATCTTGAAGCACAGCAGTTTCTGCTGAGATCCTCCAAGTTTGTAACCCCTTTACCTAAGCACAATTTAAAAACACAATACAAAATCTTCTGTTACCACTTTCCATGTGCACTTAACCACTTGTAGGCCTGACATGATATACATGTTAAATATTTAGATTTTTGATACTATTAATATATTAATACTGAAGCCTCCAGTGTTTGCAAGTCAGAGTGTATTTGCCCATTTTTAAATTATTTAAATACATTTCTGGTTGCTGGATATTAATTGGGCTTTGATATCATTAATCACACTTCTGCTCGCAAATATTAGTACTGCAAAATTTAGATATAAGACTGTGTTTAATGCATATGCAGCCTGGAGATCCTGGGCACGTTATTACTTAATATTAGGTGGCTAAATACCACTTGAAGAAGATAAGTGCTGACCACTTTGGGGGGGGGGGGTTACATAACTAGTTATCTGTGCCTATCAGCATAGATTATATACTGTACATGCTGAGACAATCAAAGAACAAAGAACAAAACTGACTATATAGATTAGAATTATTTCTATCCCATGCCTTATTATAAATTTGTATTGTTATATGTTTCTTATCATTCACTGTAAAAATGTGTTTTGGTTTTATCTTTATAATAGAGCTAACACTTTGATTTAGTCTTTCAGAAATCTAGCAGTCCAGCAGAATTGTAGTCTGCTGAATACAACAGACTATAATGATCACCTTTTTATTTAGCATGAAGGGAAGAATTAAAAGCCTAGAACTGATCTAAGAAAGCAGATGTACTCATTTTCTTAATGCAGGGAACCAATATGCTTCAGAATCACCACCAACATAGGTAATCCTCAACCAACCAACCAACCAATCAATCAATCAATCAGAATAGAGCTGGAAGGGACCTTGGAGGTCTTCTAGTCTAACCCCTGCTGAAGCAGGAGACCCTATATCATTTCAGACAAGTGGCAGTCCCTTTTTAAAGACCTCCAGTGGTGAAGTACCCACAACTTCTGAAGGCAAGCTGTTCCACTGGTTAATTGTTCTCACTGCTAGGAAGTTTCTCCTTAATTCCAGGTTAAGTGTAAAACCTTGTTTTTCTCCACATAAAATTTCATTTTGTTGGATAGGGACCATTTTTCAAGTCTCTCCAGATCCTTTTGGATCCTGAACTTGTTTTCTGGAGTGTTGGCTATTCCTGCCAAGCTTAGATTCATCTGCAAATTTGATGAGTTCCCCTTCTATTCCCTCATCTAAGTCATTTATGAAGATATTGAAGAGTATTGGGCCTAAGACGGTACCCCACTGCTTACTTCTCTCCATGTGGATGTAGTGCCATTGAGGACTACAACCATTTGTTTAGTGACCATTTGAAGTTGCAGTGGCACTGAAAAAAGTGCCTTATAACCGTTTTTCACACTTATGACTGTTGCAGCATCCCCGTGGTCACATAATCAAAATTTGAGTGCTTGGCAACTGGTTTACATTTATGACAGTTCTGGTGTCGTAGGATCATGTGATCATCTTTTGCAACCTTCTGACAAACAAAGTCAATTGGGAAGCCAGATTCACTTAACAACTGTGTTACTAACTTAACAACTGCAGGGATTAATTTAACAGCTGTAGCAAGAAAGGTTGTAAAATGGAGCAAAACTCACTTAACAACTATCTTGCTTAGCAAAAGCAATTTTGGGCTTAATTGTGGTTGTAAGTTGAAGACTATCCGCACACTTAAAAAAAAAAAACAACCACTGATGTGTAATATTGACTACTCCAAAGCATACTACCAAAATATCCAGTACTACAATCACTCTTTCTCTTCTTTCACCTTGAGAAGTGGCAGGCTCTCAAAGAGACTGAATTTCTTCCTCTTGCCTGTGATTGGTAATCATTACCATGCTAGCTCTTCCTGTCAAAAAGACTAAAGGATAATAAAATATAATCTTCCCTTACCTTTTAAACAGTTCATCAGATTTATATTTGCAATATTTTAATGGAAGCCTGCTAGAAGAACACATGCCTGACATGAGAATAGTACAACAAACATTCCTTGCCTACTGCCTATAAATCTTAAAAACGTTATTTATTCCATCGTCAATAGGGTCATCTGATCTTTCTCCATTAAAATAATTTAATTTTCCACACTCAGTTCCACTCCCAGCCATGTAGTCATAAACAAACTCTTAAAAGCTTGGTTCTCTGCCAGTTGAACAAGCGCACGTGCATGCTTACCAGAAACACGTTAATAAGTCATCATTTGCCAACTGGAATCCAGCAGGTAAGGACTTCAGACTTCAAAGTAAGCTCTCAAAATATCCTATCACAGAATAACACACACAAAAAAAAGAAATACCCATTCTCAGCACCTTATCTTGGAAGTTCACATTGGTTCGACGGTGACCTTTAAAGGATTACCTTAACACGCATGGAAATCAGCCCCTCTCTGATGTCTTCTGAAATTTGTAATAAAAAATGGCTGCATGACCGACGTTTAAATTAGAAGGGGAAGAAAGAAGGAATGGGGGAAAAAAAGGGGGGGAAAGAAAGGCAGCTTAAGTTTCTCCTAACATAAGCTGAAGCAGAGATATAAAACTATTTGACTTTCAAAGGCCAGAACTATGATGGCTGACTACCAATTTGCAGCTTGCAATGTACCACTCTTAGTTCATCAACTAGGGCGACAGAGGAAAGATCTTTCATGCGCTAAATCATTTTTCCCCTTGAATTCATTTGTTTGGCTGGCATGAAAACGTAGAGATGGGATTCAGACTCATCGTCATCCTTTGAAAATGTACATTTATATTGTTGGCACAGAAAGAACATAAAAGCAATAATGATTTAAACAATACATTTAGAAGCAATCAGTGATACTTTCTCCTTCCTGCTATGCACAGGTGTGAAGCGTGGGGGTTGATTTGCAATCCAGGCTGTCTGTCTTTTCACAAAAGGAAAATGTTTCTCATTATAAAGACATCTCTACTTCACCATCAGTCACTTATGCATTATTTTCTCCCCTGCATTGTTTCAGAAACCAAAAAAATATCTGAAACTACTTTTTGTGCCTGCCCATTAAACAATGTTTCTAGGCTATTTGTGAAGTTGGCCTTTTCTTTCCAACTGGTTTTGCTCCAGATTTGCTTATTGCTACTCTTATCATGTACTCTTTTTAATTAGACATGAACTGAAATTTATTTTCCCTAAGCTGCTACCCGTCCTTTATCTATTAGGCTGTTCCTTCTCAAAGAAAATGGGGAGCACCCCAGTGCCAGTGTTTTCTAATGGCAAGTACACAAAAAATAGAGGAGAAACATAAGATATATTTCATTAGGAAGACTCTTTTACTGGAATTTTGTTAATAAATCTCCTTGGTTTAAAAAAATGAAGTTTTCAAGGATCAAGATCCGAGATCTACAGTACATGAGCAAACTACTATTTACAATTTGATCACCTACAGTTTAGAAAGAACAGATAGGAGGTTTAGATTATCTCAACATTACCAGTACTTTTTGTTCTTTGTTTAAAATTGTAACAATGAACATTATCCAGCTTGTCTTAATACACTGACTGCCTACTATTTTCCTTATCTTATCATTGGTGGAATTTGTACATTGCAATAAAAGCACTGGAGATATGCTTGGAGATGCATAAGCTCTGAATCTGATAATTTACAAAATTATGGCATCCACATTGCATCTATCAACTGAACCTTTCTGTTCCTTCTTTCCCAAAACTGATTCTTCCTTTATCCAATTTAGTGCCCTCCAGATGTGCAGAAATTACAAGATCCAGATCTTTTGGCTACCAGGGGCTCTGAGAATCCCATGAGTTGTAGTCCTAATGCATTTGGAAATCTTGAAGTTTGGGAAGAGTGTTCCTGTCCTGTCCAGTCTAGAACATTTCCAGCAGGGCATTGGAAAATAGAGTGCAAATGAAATTCAGTTTAAAGTCCAATAAAAACTTGAATAGTCCTAATCAGATCCGAAATGCATTGCAAGTATTCAATAGGACTGAGATTTTCAATAACGACTATATAATATTCTATATTTCAAATATTTGCTCTGTCCCTCAATTTTACAGTTGTCTGCTCTCATTAGATGCAGGCAAAGAGAACTGCTTCTTCATAACATGCACTCAAAGAGATAGAGAAGGTAATGGATTTGTTCCAAAACTTTATAGATGGAGATTGCGCTCTTCTCAAACAGCATATAGTTTTTCCCCCCCAAACAGTTTTCCTCCAGATAATCTATAAGGCAGCAGATTGGGGGAAAATGGTCTACAGGAGCCAAGGAAGTTATTGATAAATTTTTAAGCTCAATTTGGGAAAAGTCAATTATTTTCACATTTAGCATGGGGCAGAAAAAACAAACAAACATAGGAGGCAAGAATCAACAGTATATATTATGTACATACATACCTCTATAAAACATACTCAACAAAATAATTTTACGGCTATTAGAAGTAAATCCCACTGAACTCAATTGACTTTAGTCTCAGGTAAATTGACACAAGACTGAAGTATAAATATATGAAAATGCTACAGAATTAGTATTCAAGCAAAACTGGCAGAACTCTAATTTTGGTTGTTTTGATTCATACTGTATAGTTAGCCTCAACATTCCCAGATGACATTTTGCATGTGCAGTTATCTGTGATTTTGAACAAGATATCAAAATATACACTAAATGTTTATAAAACACCCTTACAGTCATACCAAGTGACATTTATTTGTGGTATTTTCTTCCTGCTTTCAAAAACTGAATACATCTAGCTTATTTGTTTCTTATTAATGAGATGTGAATCAAGCTTTTGGGATTCTTTGGCACTTCAAGACCAATTTGCAATAAGGATAACAAATAACTAGATGAGCCACAAGAATGGCTACACCAGGCTACAGCACTACATGCTACTGTTACTGTTTTGCCTCCTAATATTTATTTCCCTTCTATTGAGCTATGCTATATAAAAGCTGAAGAATAACAAACCCAGAAGCTCATAGAATACATTCTATATTACAAAGTTTGCAGTTTCAGTGACAGGTCTGTAATGTGGAAAAAATTATATCTTTTTTGATGTACTACCAAGGTGGACCTTGTAGAACAGGGGTGTCAAACTGCCAGCCCAAGGGCCGGATGCGTCATGCGCCCACCCCATTGCCAGCAATGGAAAAAAAATTGTGATACGTCGCAACATGTCACGTGACGTTGCGGAGTTTGACACCCCTGTTGTAGAACCAGGATGACACAAGAGTAAATTTAATTGATGTGTGGTCAACTGCTGTTTTTCCCAACCCTTTGTCATGCAGAATCCATTACAAGTGCTGATGGCTGCCAGGGCCAGGAAGAGGAGCCGGAAAATAACCATATGGAGTCCATGAGCAGCTGAGACAAGGAGGAAGTCAAAAGAGATTCCTGCATTCCTGAACTAAGGAGGAATTTCCTGACAGAGATAACAATTAGTCAGTGGAACAACATGCCCCCAGAAGTTGTGGGTGCTGCAACACTGGAGGTTTTTAAGAGGAGATTGGACAACCACTTGCCTGAGCAGGGGTTGACTAGAAGACCTCCAAGGTCCCTTCCAACTCTTATTCTGTTATTTATTTATAAAAGAGACTTCTCATAGGACATTGGGGTAAAGCATAAGGAAGATTCAGAATCACTTATAGGCAAAAAATGAACAATGGCCATCCACAAGAGAGTCATCCACAAGAAACTCCAAAATGAAGCTGAGAGGAATTGATGGCTACAGACTCCTTATCTCAGAAGCTTGAAGAAAATGTGGAGAAAAGCAAACAAATTATTCTGGGAAAGATAAAGTGGAAAGTCAGCTCAAGAGGAAAAGCAACAAAAGCAATAAAAGTCCAGTTAAGGTGTACAATAATAAAAGGAGCCAAGAAAATGCTATTTTGGAAGTAACGAAACCAGAAGGAAGGAGATGAATAACAGTGTTTGGAAAGATAAAGACATTAAGTTCAGAAAAATATTCAATGTTAAGAGTGAAGTCTAATTACAAGGAATTAAGTGAAAAATAAAACAGAAAGAAATTCACAGATATATCGAAAGATAAAATTTAAAACGTGAAACAGGCAGTCTTATTCTTTATCAAGTATATATTTGTGTACTAAAACCTGATCTCTTTCAAACTGCCATCATTGGGGGGAAAAGAACCTACAACACATGTGAATTTGAAAAGTTCTTATCAACTTGCAAAGCAAAAAAATAATCTATCACTAAAGATCCCTCAGTGTATTTTATAAATGATTTTTTGACCTGAACCCAGGCTTCATTCCAAGAGTGCGTATATCCATGGGAAAAGTCACTTTACTGAATAATGTTATCACCATGGTACTGAGACAGCTTTTGATAACCAAAAGGTGAAATATAGTTATGTATATACAGAGCCAGAAAGCAAAAACGTGCTGCTCTCTTTTATTGTTAAAACAACAGAGACATTTTTCTCCCAAACCAAGAGGGTTAATTCAGGTGACATCTCCCATTCAAAGGTCTATCATTGGTGTGGGATGTGAATAGGAATGGGTTTGTAATATATAAATGCTTAGAAACTGCAAATGAAGATTTGCTTAATGGGGCTTGGAATTAAAAAAAATAACTCTTCCAGTAACCTCAAAGTTTTCTAGCTCCTCTATTTATGCAAAGGGGAGGAGATATAGCAAGCTTCTTGACATAATTTTATCTATAAGCCTTCAATCAGAAACGAAAAACAACTCCCATAACAGTACAAACAAGATACTGCATTCTTATCCTTTCTGGTTATGAAGTGAGCAGTATGAAAAAGTCAATACGTTGAATAATAATGAAAAAAAAATCAATAAATCCCTCAAGAAGCAAGCTTCCTTTTGACCATTCAAGACATGCCAAGCAAATCAAAATCAGTCTCTGGTCAATATCCTGTCTACCATTGGACCCAAAATCACAACATAACTCTTGGAATATGACCAGAAATAACATCCTGCTAATTAAGTTTACCCTCCCTAGAAAAATAGAGACATCTTTATTTCCTAGTTAGAGGTAAGCACCACAGAGGAACAGTGCAAGTGGCATGTACATAACGTATCCTCTATGTGACTGACCAGACTTTGCAGTCCTTACAAATCAGCTATTTTGCAGACTGAGTATTGGGTTCATGGTCTTGACTGATTAGATGAATAAAATCAGCTGAGAAGAGAGAGGGAGGTGTGGTCTCTTGAGTTTTCTCTCCGACACCCCCCAGTTAACACAGAAGAAAGGCGATAGCAGTTCTGTGTACATTTCCTGGAGTTTTCAACAATACTGAAACACAACTTTGGTGAAATGCCTAATCAGCTCTATTTTTATGAGATAGTTATAGATCAACCTTCCTCTCTAAATTGCCCCTAATATTATGAATTTGAAATTTTGGTATGTGGGAGAGCACTAGAATTCCCACAGAACCAATTCTTGTTAACTTGATTAATCACAGTGCTTTCTGGTCACAGAAAATTAGGAAAGCCGCAACTTTTTCAGATGTCTCAATATACAATGAATTTATGTAACTGAGGGTTGTTGCCTTTTGAAACTTGAACACTTTGCAAATGGAAATGAAGTTGTGTCACTCACAATTGCAGTTGTCCTTGTGTAATAGAGGAAACCACAAGCCAATGCAGCTCAAATTTCATTGTTGGGATCTCTCTCACCTACAAAGATACTGGATCACTTAGATGGAATTGGCCATGATATTGACTGGCAAACTATCTGGATACAGTCTAGAGATAATGGATTTTTTTAAAACTCTAATTGCACAAGCTCTGCAAACATATAACATTAACATTCCAGTAAGAACAACAATGAAAGAAAAAAGGATTCTACATGACTTTATGCTACTGGATAAAGTACTGACATAATAAAATAAAATAAAATATAGAATATGTGTGATGAAAGAAATGGCAAATGACATTCTTCTTAAATGCCCTATTTTCCCATTAGCAGATCAGTTTGAGGTTAATTGAGTGTCAACATTGGATAACCTTGAAGATGATTGCTTAATTTGTGAGCATCATAATATTTGTAACTCAGACCAAGATGAAAAGATTCTAAAATAAAAGGGAAATGAGATAGAATTTCTATGTATCCATAGAAGCAATATTAAAAAAATTAAGACTGTGGTATTATCTTTGAGGTTCCAATAATGGAACTACATTAAGCAACTCTTTTGATGTTTTTATTGTCAAAGGGGAAAAGATTCCTATTTATTCATATGAAGTATTTTGGAATGCTACAAACATGATCATGAGCATGTGATATAAATACAATACACCTGTTTACTAATTTAAGCATCCCTTGCACTGCCCATTTTTGGTATACATTATTATTTTTTTCCATATCCGTTTACAAAATGTACACTAAACTTTGACTGCATTATCCTGCAAGGTTTTAAACACTTTTATTGGTATTTCTTTTGCTGTTAGCAAGATTTTTGATTGCTATATTTTACTTTACTTTCCAAAACATCTGTGTCTACTTCCATAATCCTCGGAAAAAAATGAAACCTGACAAAGGAAAATTAATACATATCACAAATTTAATGAATATTTTGGAAAGGAAGTATATTCAGTTTGGAAAGATTTCAATGTTTCATAAGGAATTTAGTGGGTTTTAGCAAAAAAAACCCTTTGTGTATTAAATAAGGGAAATGTTTGCTTTTGGATTTTCATTTTCTTGGGTATCCACGTTATCAATAAGCTTAGTTATATTTTAGAAGTAAAATTTATATATATAAAAAACAGAAAAAATAACAAAGAATAATGACAATAGTAAGTTACCAAGTTATGTAAAATAAAGTAGAATATACAGTAATGTATAATATGTATAAAGTATACACACATATATTTACTTATGTGACTGAGGAGAAATTTTGGTTATAAATATTTAAAATGTTAGTGTAAAATAGCATTTTTACAGCTGTGGTAATCTATCTAGAAAAATGTTAGTTACAGTATGATTAAATGTATGCTGTAGGGCACGCTACTGGAGAGGATGTCACCTGGTAAACATGGGAGGAAGTGGAGAAAATCTTGGCGTGGCTTGTGAATATGCAAAGAGACCATGAGAACTGACTGAATAGAATACAGAATAACAGAGATGGAAGGAACCTTTGAGGTTTTCTAGTCCAACCCCCTGCTCAAGCAGGGCATCCTATACCATTCCGGACAAATAGCTGTCCAATCGCTTTTGAAAAACCTCCAGTGATGGTGTGTCCATAACTTCTGAAGGCAAGCCATCTCACTGATTAATTGTTTTCACTATAAGAACATTTCTTGTTAGTTCCAGGTTGGATCTTTCTTTATTGAGATTTCAAGCCATTACTTCTTGTCCTGCCCTCAGATGCTTTGTAGAATATGTCCAGATCCTTTTCTGTGCAACAGCCCCTGAAATATTGGAAGACTGCTATCATGTCACCCCTAGTCCTTCTCTTATGAGTCATCTTTAAGGAGATTCTGAGTCTGGATAGTGGAGCTGCATGAATTAAGAGCTGTCAAAAACATGTATCAGGGTTACCCTAGTGCAAAGGAAGATAGCCCATGCTCTACTTGTGGAGCAACAATATTTGTTTGTTAGTTTATTTATTTGATTTTGATGTTCTCTGGCTCCAACCAGTACTCAGAGCAGCTTACTGGAATAATGAATCAAAGATAAAAAGTTTAAGATTGTACATTCTTACCTATATCTTCAGGCCTCAATCCTATAAATAAACCAAATCCTATATCTCATCCTTCAAGCAATCTTTGAGATAAACATTATAAAATTATTTTTAAACATTTACATCATTATTTAAAAAGATGAATGTGCTTTTCAAGAATCTTGGTTGTTTACAATGTTGGAATCCAGCCATTAGTATGTATTGCTTTAAAAAACTGCATCAAATACTTATGGATTGCATGAACTACAGTAATTCTTTACACTGTATTAAATATTACTCTGATAATCATTCCATTAAAGAATCTATGAAACAAAATTCTACATGCTTAGTGAAAATGTCTACCTTCAACTATGCATATTTGAGTACCATGCTGGAGAGTTATAAAGCTACCCTACACATTACCCTATACTTACCCTATACATTATTCCAACACAAGCCAGACTGACAAAAGTTCCTAATGCTGACTTACTCTGTGGCAAATTTATCCAGGATCACAACCTTAGATTCCCCTTACCATATATAAATACTTTTTTTTCCTATTGCACCTTTCTATTCTTCTTTCTTTCTTTTAGTTTGTATTAGATTTTACAATCAAATTAAAATCCTTAATAAAATTCTACATGAAAAAAGAAAATATTGCAGATGGCAAACAATATGTTTTAGACTATATTGGTAACAACAGACACCATGCTACTCAAATTACAACCATTTATATCCTTCAAAGGTATAGTGGCATTGAAGAAAGTGACTTATGACCATTTTTCACAATTGCAGCATCCCCATGGTCATGTGATCAAAACTTGGGTGTTTGGAAACTGGTTCATATTTATGACTGTTGCAATGTCCCAGGGCCATGTGATAATCTTTTGTGATCTTTTGAGAAAGTATATGGGGAAGTCAGATTCTCTTAACTGTGATTCACTTAACAACTGTGGCAAGAAATGTCATAAAACGGGGCAAAACTCATTTAACAATGGAAATGTTGGCTCAATTGTGGTCGTAAGTCAAAGACTACCCGTATTTATACCTTCTTTAAATAACTTAACTAGTAAGAATCCAATATACAAAATATTTTATATTGAATTGTTATTGAATTGTTATTGTCACGATGACAGTGGAAAGACATAAATTAACTCATACATCTTTCGTAAAAAAAAAAAAAGTACAGATTTTGAATTTTGTGCATGTATTTCTCAATGATAAATAGACAGAAAGGAAAATACTTCCAAAGCAGCAAGGAAAGAATATTTGGAAAATAGTGATATCTTCAAATTTCCACGTGTAGCAAACCAGACTTCAGTATTAAATCACAGCAATGGAAATAATGCTTGTTCTGTGCACTCCTGCCATTTTTTATGTTAGTTAAATTAAGATCTAAAATTACAACTAGAATAAAAAAGTGACTCTAAATCTACTAATGCATTGGGGTCAAGATATGCAAGCAGATCACTTTTGCAGAGGTTAAACTTCAGTTCACATTAGAAAAAAAATGTAATCTGCCAAACCTTGTTTTCTGAAAAAAAAAAATCTTTGGAAGGTCATAAAATCCCTGAGGACTACTCAACTTTTCATAATACATTGTTCTTCTTACTTTGACTTCTGTTGCAGATTTAGGAACATACTGACAATAATTGACTGGTATTTTTTTTAATCAGTTAAGTACACTTGGTTGTCTTTCATTTTTAAAGTGTTCATTGTTCAATTTTAAAAACTGAACACTGAGAGTAATAAAGAAAGGAAGAGAGCCATTAACGAAATTGATTTCTTTTGCTTGGGTTTCTCTTCTGGTATTCCCTTCTTTAATATTTTCTCTGATGTCTTAGGACTTTCAATCAAATATGCAACTGAATGTAATGAGAAAATGTAACTGCACTATTGACTTTAGCCAGCTCAAATGTTTAACACTTTTATTGGCTAACTACCCAGAAACAAACACAGACAGAGGGTTAACACTAGCTCAAAATAGAGTTTACATTTTCTGTGGAAACGCTGTTACTAATACATAATTTGTTTAAAATAATAATAATATAATCCGGCAACAATACCTATAAAACCATCAGAAAACATTTGCCTATCAGGTCCTTGGGAAGGACTCAATAAGTGGATAAAAATGCCAACTCTGGCTAACTGTGCCACAATAATGCGTATCAATAAAAGGCAATTCCTGCTTTTTGAAAGGAACTGAAAATATCTGTAATACGAAATACAATTGGCAAACGTATGTGTTTATTTATTAATTTAGAAATTTATACCCAATTTTTAACAGTAAGGAGAAAGGAATTGGTAAACAATTGACAGTCTCAACATTAATAAGAGATTAACAGTTTTGAATGACACAATTCAGGACAATCTTTTTTCATTCCAATACAAACTTGGAGTATGCCTATTTTCCAAGTGAATTCCCAAAATCATTATAGGTTTTAAAACATTAGGCATGATTTCTGCAGTTTATCCATCTGCTCATCTGATCACCCACAACCGACACTCCTTTGACTTAAATTCTTAAGTCAAACTTCTTTGAACTTTTTATCCATTTCAACATTAAAAGTTCAATTTTCTTACTCTCCTAATCTATAATGAAACTTTACCAGAGAGTAAGAACATCATTTTGAACATGCAATAAGAACTTCATTCTGGAAAGACATCAAAATGGATCTTTTCCAGATGACCATCAAGGTATAATTATTAATACTACAGACACTGCATCTGCTACCTCCTATATGTTTATTGCTCTAGTTATATTGGTTATTGATTTATCTGATTTTATCTCTGTAACGTTAGCTCATTTTGCTTTATTGCTTGTAAACCACTGTAAATCAGCCTGATTTAGTGATATAAATAAAATATAATGTAGTCATCATTCCCACTAATAAACATGACATAATCATCATAGTTTGTGTATAGGTCTGTAGACATGCTAGATTCCAATTATCTGGCTTGTTACTATAGGTTTATAAGCCCAAGAAGATCTATTACTGAAAATGATAACTATGACTCAAATATTAAAACCTCAAAGATAACTGAGATAAACACAGGTAATCTGTGATATAGTTCCAACATCTTTTAATGGTCTAAAGCAGGGGTGTCAAACTCAATTTCATTGAGGGCCGCATCAGCATTGTAGTTGCCCTTGGGGGGCCGGGTAGGTGTGGCCAGGGTGGGTGCGGCCTAGTGGGTGGGCGTGGATGGAGTGGGTGTGGCCTACTGGGTGGGCATGGCCAGCTCTACATCGTTCGCATCAAGGGTGCCTGTGGGGGCCTGTGCAGGAGTGGGACAGATCTGAGGGTCTCTGGCAGGAGGTGGGACCGGGGCAAGCGCCAAGGCATGGTGCATTTCTTCATTCCTCACAAAGGGTGACACCTCCCCAGCATGCACCCAGGGTGCGGGCCCGACGCAGCAGGGGCTGGTTTCTCGCTGTTTGCAGACGGCCTTGTGGAGCTAAGACTGAATGCATTTCAGCATAGATGGCCACCACAAAATTGTACATTGGCTCCCGGCCGGCCTGGGCTGGGGCCAAGGCAGCAGGAGCCATTCCCTCACTGTTTCCAGGATGGCTTCATGGGCCACATGAAACCACTTCGCGGGCCACATTCGGCCCCTGGGCCTTGTGTTTGACATGTCTGGTTTAAAGAATATTCCTTATAGAGAAGAATGGGTTGTCTTTATGATTGACTTTCCTTCATTCCAACAGGAAGTAACTGTTGATTTGTAAAGAGGGAAGTATTTTATAATGGGTGTGGGGACAGGAATTGTCCATAAGCTTTTGCTTTACGGCATAATCAATAACCAATAAAACTAAGTGACTGCATTTAGTTTAAATGTGTCTGCAGACATTAGCATAAATCCATACTGGCTAAATAATCATATACCAGCTGTATAAAACTATGATTTGAGAAACTGTTATTTGAGCTAAAATATATATTTACTAACCTATACAAGGTTGACCATATTATTCACATTCTCAGTGTGGCACATACTGTATAAAAAATGACTTCTAAGTCTATCTTAGTTTTATCATACCATAAATATGCCATCCAAATCTCAAGTCATGCCTTACTAACTTTGAAAGCCTTTTTTTTCCCTTAGCAACATCCATTATTTCATCCAAACTAAACAGCAACCTACAAAATGTAATTTCTAATCAGGTAAACCCAATCCTCTTCTTTCATTTATATCTTGTAGCACCTTACGTTATAGCACCCTACAAATCTTAACATAATTATTCTGAAATAATATAATTATTTTGAAATTACATACACTTCACATTTGTCATATTGATAATGGTATTAAATCTTAAATCGCATTTTATTCATCAATTCTATTTGATTTTATATTTCATACTTCGTCAACATCTTTGTATTCTCTTTGTTATCTTAAAATCTGCCACTGCATTAAATTCTTATCAATTTTACCACTAATGCTTCAATCCTCTTTAAAGGAAACATTAAGCTTTAAAACCAGGACCAGAAGATCTGTAAAAGTTCTTAGTTTACAAGTTTATTTTTTTTAATGTTTTTGATCTTAATCCTCTCAAATTCTCATGTCTCCATTCAATATTTCTAAAAGTAAAATAAATAAAAAAGACAATTGACAACCATGTCTTGTTCCTTTTTTGTATCTCACATGGTTTAAATAAATCACCATTATTACTTGTGCCTTCTGTGAAGTATATATACATTTTATCCATATTAAAAACAATTCTCTCCAAAGTTCATATTTCATGAAATTTTAAATAAATTTTTAAACAGACAGTCTAATTCAAATTAATTAAAGCTTTATCTGGATCCCAAAACAAGTAATACAATTTATTTTTCTTTATGCTGTTTAAAATATTTTAAACAGGGAGTTACTTTCCATGAAATAGGCAGCTATATAAATTTGACAAACAAACAAATAATCTTGTAGCTATCTTTTGGGCAAAAACATACATAGGTCTTTATAAATAAATTTCTGTAAAATCATTTTCAGTCTATCTGGATCATTCTGAACAATGTAAAATCATTATTAAATAGTGATATTGTTCTATTATTTTTCTGTCAGAGTTAAATCACGTCTTTCCTTAAGAATTAATGTTCGCATCTTTCCAAGTCTCTGGCATCTTTGTTCCTTGTAAAATGAAATCATTGTGTTTTGCAAGGATTGTAAAAGTTCATCCTCATTGTGAAAATCTTTTATTTGGATACTGAATGGGATGGCTTCTAAAAATTTAGCAGTAATGTCTACAGTAGTATTCCTCAGTCTGGTGCCCTTTATATTTGAGTACAGCTCAGTATTTTAGAAATGATAGTTCAACTCATAGGGCAATAATCTATACAAGTAGAAGGCAAACAATTTGTTTTGCAATAATGAACAAAGGACCCATCTAGCCAAAACATCCTGATCATACACCATAGCAAAATACTAAATCTTTAGAAGCACTCTGCCTCTGGATATGCTTTATTCATTTGCAATGGTTAATACAACTCCACTTATATCAATGAGACCTCAAATCAGGAGACTGTGAGTTCTAGTCCTACCTTAATATGAAAGTCAACTGAGTGACTTTGGGCCAATCACTCTCTCTCAGCCCAAATCACTTCACAGGGAAAATAGGGAGAGGGAGGAGTATTAGGTCTGTTAACTACCTTAAGTTGTTGATAAAAAACGAATAAAAGAGGATTCAAAAAATCTTTTTAAACAATGCTTCAGTCTGGCTTTATAGAGTCAAAGAATGATCCCCAATGGTTTGTACTGGAGCAACTTATGTTGAGTGGGAGTTCTATTGTCTTTAACTTAATGATGTTATCCTATTTTCCAGTTTTCATAAAAAATAAAGAATATTTGAGCATGTCTTTATCAATTGCTTACATGTACTGATACAATCTAGGTTTATTACTTTAGGGTCCTGGCACAAAATTTAATATGTGCACATTTTACTGTGGAATATGGAACATAGTGCTGAAACACAAAATGCTTCTATTCTTAATTCCACAAGAAGCAATATGTGTTTTTGTAAAATAACAGCAGCAAATTTGCCCTCGCCTTTGATAAAAAGACAACTCTTTGGGGAAGCAAATTTAATGCAGGACATTAAGTAAACTGATGCTGTCATTAGTGCAAATGTCAAGTTCATTATAGCAGATGTTTCAACTGAAGATTGCTACACATAAAAATCACAGAGCAAATGTGCGGTGCAACCACCATTTTATTTAATGTCTGCTTCAATGCCCCAAAGAGTCAATCAGAATCATCTGTTCATGTAATTACCACATTGTTATGTAACAAAGCAAGTTATTTGGTTGAAGCATTCATAACAAGTCTGATTCTAGGCTCTTGCTAATCATTTTTATCACCCCTCCGGTATAGAAAAAATGCTTATGAATCACATAACACAATTTTATTGCTAATGCCATTAAGAATCCAAAGACAGTGGAGATCTTCTTATAAATTATCCAGATTGCGACAATGATTCTGCAGCAAAGAAGAAGAAAAAAGAACGCCTGACCATGTAACATTGTTGGATTTTTAATGCAGTTTATCAACCTCTAAATATAAAGAAATGTAATCGGTTATTAATTCTCAACCTTAGCCACTTTAAAAGGTGTGGACTTCAACTACCAGAATTCCACAGCTAGCAGAAAGGAGCCTTTCTATCTTTTACTCATATTTGGGAAGTGTTTTGGAACTAAACTGTTTTAATAAGAGATGTCTCCATGAAATTAAGTCACACAAGTTCACCAAATAAAATAAAAGGAGGGGGAGAGCATCCTGACCTATACGGTAGCAAGCTTCTAAAAAGATAAAATTATATGATATACTTTCCACGACCCATTTAGGTCCTAAATTTTCCACAGATAAATTACAAATTGTGTGGCCTAAGAACACACAAGTAGAAAGCTTTAAGTCTGCTCACAGAATCTATTTTAAAATACCATGTTCTGGCATATCTATAGCATCAAGCTTTAATACAGCCTGTTTGCTTTTGATTTAATGAGATGTTGAATATCTTAGCGTTTTATGGAAACTGACCTAATATGATCTGTTAATCAAAATCCATGGCTTAGTGTTTGACCATAGCCTTCACGTTGTAGCAAAATAAAAAGAATAAAAATAACTATAAAATTTATACAAAACTAGTTTAAATATAACATTTCTTATCCTCCATATCATCCATTTCATGGTTAAAGATCATCCCTAATGGTTTAGGAGAAACCATCCCTAATGGTTTATGAAAGATATAGTGTTTCTATTCCCTCTCCATATTCTGATTCTTTTTCTTCAACAAACACACAAATCACTTCAGGACTGCCTCTTTCAAATGGAATTGATCCATCCAGCATACCCCTAATAGATCAAAATAATGATAATCCCTCATTTTCAAGTTTCAATCCTGTCAGAGGGAACAGTCTGCCTCCTGAGGCCAGTTAGGGGCCTACTCTACCTTGATGACTTTTCAAGACTACTTAAGATTGAATTATTTCAGAATATCTTCAGGGAATAAGGTAAGAGTCACTCTTGGCATGGGTTAGGTGATTATTATTTTTATTCTTTTTACTACTAACCAATGGGAATTATTTGAATTTCTGGAAATAGACAAGTTCAAAAAATTAATCAATGGATTCTATATTTTGAAGAAACATACATTTTGTACACTGTACAAAATGTAGTTTGCCTAATTTAGAAAACTTATTTTAAGAAAATGGTTTACTTAAACAAGAACAAAAGGAAGAGGAAAAGAAAAGAGAAGGGGGAAAATCTATGAATCTGCTTCTGTGAGTTTTTCTTTGAACCTGTCTGTAGAAGAGAAAGAGGGAAGAGACTTGAATTGTCCTTGTGAAACAGAATGTCAGTTTTATGTGATTCCTGGCTGGAAATGCTTATGATGGTTTCTTCTAGTTATAGAAGTTTCCAATAATTTGGCTATGCTTAATATTTACCAAAATAGTTTTACATTGAATAATACAAAGAGTGATGAATTGTTTCCATAATATTTAACTTCATTGTGGTTTTATTATATTGGCCAGCCTCCAAAGGAGATACTTTAAAAGTACACGCAACAGCTTGAGCATTATTAGGATAAACACTTGGTTCTCTTCCTCCTTCATTCTGTGTCATGCACACTGCTTTTAAACAGTTTCCTTCTTATTTTGGTGGACACACAGAATAAACTGTATGTTTCTTCGAATCCTAAATATTTTATACAATCACAATTGAGCCCAACATTTCTGTTGCTAAGAGAGACATTTCTTAAGTTGATTTTTGCCTCATTTTACAACCTCTCTTGCCATAATTGCTTTGTGAATCACTGCAGTTGTTAAGTTAGTAACAAGGTTGTTAAGTGAATCTGGCTTCCCTATTGACTTTGCTTGTTAGATGGTTGCAAAAGTTGACCACATGACCCTCAGACACTGCAACCATCATAAATATGAACGAGTTGCTAAATATCTGTATTTCGATCACGTGTTCAGGAGGATGCTGGGACAGTCGTAAGTGTGAAAAATGGTCATAAGTCACTTTTTCAGTGCCCTTGTAACTTTGAATGGTCACTAAATGAATGGTTGTAAGCCGAAGGCTACCTGTATATTGGGATCCTCCTAACATCCTCACCATAGTGAAGAAAAAGGCAGATCTTGACAAGCTTCTGGAAGATCAAAAAAGTCAGGGACTTCTGAATCTCAGGGATTCGGGTTAGGGCTAGAACTTTACATGTTTGTATTCTGTTTTAAATTCCACTGAGAAAATCTAATTTGAAAGGTGGCATGCTTTTTTTTTTCAAATTAAAGACAACTTAACTTCTTTATCTTAAGCCTTCATCTGCTTTTCCTTGCTCACCATCTACTTCCTACATTTGATTCCTTTGGGCTCTTCCTTGTTTCTCTTTACCTTCTATACACTGACTAGGATCCCATTTCATGATTGGAATGGGAACTACAATAAGAGATGTAACACAAAGCCAATCTCAAGTTACTAGACATGTGCCGAGTCCTAATCTGAAAGGATTCTCAGAAAGCTGCATTGTATATGATTAATTCATGGGCAATAGAAGGAACCCGTCAAAAGCAATAATGTCTATAAATACAGCATGAAGATGATATGGTTGGTTTTTCGTTCAGTTCTGTAATCTTCATCCTGTATTTACTGCACATGTGCTCTTCGGGAAGATCTGAGATGAGAGCATGAGAGAAGTCTCTTAAAATCTCCAGATTTACAGAAGAACAAGGGGAAGATGAATCAATCTGCCTCAGGCATTCAGACAAGGACTGCCAATTCCAAACCCAAACACACTTCCCCACATACTTGTGTATCACCCACACACAACATCTGGTATGGCTAAGATAATATGATGTAAGTTGGTATGCCGTAACTAGGCTATTGCTAATGTATTACATAAATGCATTTGATCTTTTGTTTTTTTAATATCTGTTTTCCTTTTCTGTTATTAAATAGCATCCAACCATTCCATAAATAGGGATAAAACGTTAACGTCTCCAAGAATTTCATTCTATACAGAAACCACAAAAGTAGGTTTCTGTATGTTTCTTCTTATGTGCCTATAGATTCTGTGTGAAAAATTTTGTGAGCACATGGAGGTCAGGCCCTCCTTTACTATGCAGATTACATTCTCCTACTATGGATAGTCAGGCCCCAATTTCATCATATGAACAACAGGAGTTCTGCATTTTTTTCTTTATTGGTAGATCAGATGGTGCTCTTCAGGGTGCTTTCCTATTATTCTTTTGTGGTTTTGTATTTAAAATGCATTGAACCTCATGCTCTTACTTTAAAAACTGAAATATTACTTTCTAGGTTTAGAAATATTAACTATTTATGCCAACAGGCAACAACAAATCTACGTGTGGCTGTGAAAATGAACTCCACTGTTGTAAAACAACCTAACCAAATTCATTTAAAATATTAACGTTAAAAGTTTTATGTTTTTTTCTTTGAGAAAAGAACTGAGAAATGGTTTTTAGAAATCTTAAGTGCATTTTTTGAATAGGTTTTCTACAAATGATAAATGGAAGACCTTAAAATTCCAGGAAAATAAGGGCTGTGTTTTGGTCAAGCTAAACCTGCCTCCAGAAGCTATGAATGCTCCAACACTGGAAGTTTTTAAGAAGAGACTGGACAGCCATTTGTCTGAAATGGTATACGTTTCCTGCCTGAGCAGGGGATTGGACTAGATGACCTCCAAGGTCCCTTCCATCATCATCATCATCATCATCATCATCATCATCATCATCATCATCATCATCATCATCATCATCATCATTATGGATCACTGCACAGCCAGCCAGATGTTCAGACTGGATTTACCATTTTGTCTACCTATCGAGTCCTTACCAAGGACCTGGGATAGGCAGATGTGGATGTCTGATGGTATTACAGATATTGTCGCAGGATGAAAGCAGTTCCTAGTAAGGCCGCCTTTTGCAATTGACTAATGGCAAATTTGTCAATGCCAATGGTGTTCAAGTGGTGCTTGAACACCATTGGCATTGACAAATTTGCCATTATTATTATTGTTATTATTGTTGTTGTTGTTATTGTTGTTGTTGTTATTATTATTATTATTATGAAACGTTTATATTTCTAGGATTGGTCCCTAGTTTGCAAAGTTAAATTTATCTTCTTGCTAATTTGGTACTCTTCTCTCCCTTCCATCCCATAAAAGACAACAGATGATATAGTCATCCGTACAGCTTTTGTAAGTTTAGTGTACTTTCCCCCCAATTATTTTTAAAAAACAATTGTCAACAACATTTGAAGGGAACTAGCTTTATGGAAGATTCAGGAAAAAAATGGGAAAGAGTCACATAAACTAATGTCTTCAGAACTTGACATGATAGAATTGTATAATGCAGAAGAATAGGATGCAAAGAAATTATTTTCTCTCTTTTATTACATTGGAATTCAGTGGAACATTTGGGGCATATTGAACCTTGTTTCAAACTTGTAAAAATCAACACTGTAATCACCATGTTGCTGTGCATTCCAAAAAAAAATTCTTACAAAACCTCAGATATGTAATTTTCTTTCTTAATGAATTGAAGAAAGACCCAGTGAATACAACGGAACTTATGGCTCTGTAGATTAAGAACCTTTAAGTTGCAATTTGTTTAAAAAAGTAAAATCTACACTGATTAAAAAGATTAAGGTTGGTCCAAATTTGAGTCTATAGACCGCAAAAAAAATCTGCCATCAATAAACAAACAAACAAACAAATAAATAACCCAGTTGTCCAATGTACATGAGTAATCTCAAGATCTCTCCTTGACCTGAAAAGAATTTTAGACCGTCCAGATCCAATATCTAACTATCTTTCAGCCATATGTCTTCCACTATCTGTAGCAAGTCAATTTCACATTGCTGAACTGATTACCATCATTTTTTGCATTGAATGTTTAACATTAATAATATTTTATCTATTCAGTCACACTTTTGTTCCACACAGTATTAACCTTGTGAACTCTCAAGCTTCCTCTTTCTGCTATGTATTCAAGATGGACAGTGATTAATATTTATATGTATTTATATGTAAGGGTGTAGGTATAAACATATGTTGTATATAGCATGTTTATATGTGTGTTATGTATGTGTACACTTTTGACAGCAGGCACATTCATTTTTAATGTGTGCCAGTGTGCCCACAGTAAAAAATGACAATGACTAAATTCAAACTAATAAATGTCATATCCAAGGCTATGATCATCAGCAGTTTTAGCAGAATCTTAGTAGATAGCTGTACTTTGGTAACAGTAATATCTGCCCTATTTGCAATGGATTCTTCTAAGGGCAGCAAATGTGAAATCTATTACTTCCTCTGACTACATGCACTTAGATGTTATTCATAAATGGCTCTATATCAGATTGTGGAGTCCTGTTGAGTAGATTGCCACAAGACTCAGTCCTGGGCCCTGTGACATTCAACATTTTATTAATCACTCAAAGAACCACTCTTCTTCAGTCACCTGATTCTTCATCAGGACCGGTTTCTGGTCATCCTCCTTATGCCATTGAAGCTCCTTTTAAGAATAACAAGTAGCAAAAACACTCCAGTGGTTTAGTTTCTGAAAACATTAACATATAGAAGAACTTTCCAAAGTACTTAATTGTATTAATTTCAATGCACAGCCAACAGTCGCATTGCCTTCCCAATTCAAATCCTCTAGTGATCTTGCTCCAAAGTATACAATCCAATTACCATCCACATGTTCAGTCAAACATTATTTACATCATTTTTTTATATTCAGATCAAGCTGAAAGTGACTGTGTTTCCAGCACATAATCTCCCTCCACTTGAAACACACAGAAAAATGTTTAATTTTATCTATCTGTCTGTCTGTCTGTCTGTCTGTCTGTCTACCTGCCTACCTACCTGACTCTGGGCAGCTTACAAACATTAATTAAATGAGAAAGAAGTATTCTAATTGTTTAGAACAAAATACTGATAATTCATGGCTCACATTAAGACTATACAACAAGTAGGGGCAATCTACTGAGGATATCCCAGCAGTCACAGGAAGAAGTAAATTTTCTAGGGCCATTAGGTAAGGGAATCGATTTTTGCATGCTTTGGCATTAGAGCTGTAGAACTGCAGCAGACCTTGCTATTCTACTCTGTTCCCAATTTTGCTTCAATGTGCCAATTCTAAATAAAGTTGGCATATCATATCCTATGATCTATCAAGGTCAGATGCACAGATGCCAAGGAATTTTCCTGCTGATAAATAGTTTAGTTTAGTTTAGTTTTAGTTTAGTTTTATTAAATTTATACCCCGCCCTTCTCCCGGAGGACTCAGGGCGGCTTACAGCCAGTTTAAAAACAATAATAAAATACAATACAAAATTTAAAAGTGATTAAAAATAAATATTTAACTAGGCCGCTTCTACTAAAAATTTTGTTAAAACCAATTTAAAATACCCCTAGGCCAGTCCTGCCCGCTGAAATAACCAAGTCTTGAGGGCGCGGCGGAAGGAGGGGAGATCCGGAATCACCCGGATCTCTGGGGGCAGCTCGTTCCAGAGGGTGGG
>NW_015387501.1:16938-25493 GCF_001527695.2 Protobothrops mucrosquamatus | reverse complement strand
CTGGGAGCCGGCAACCACAGCCACTCAGTCTTGGAAGGGTTGAGCCTGAGTCTGTTTCTCCCCATCCAGACCCGTACGGCCTCCAGACACCGGGCCATCACGTCAAGGGCATCATTGGGGTGACCTGGGGTGGAAATGTACAGCTGAGTATCATCAGCGTACTGATGGAAATCCACCCCGAAGCCACGGATGATCTCCCATCACAATGTAAGAATGGAAGAAAGAGAACTAGCATTTGATATGAGCCTTGCTATATACAATGCCTAGAGCCATGGTGGCGAACCTATGGCACGCGTGCCACAGGTGGCACACAGAGCCCTCTCTGTGGGCATGCGCGCCATCGCCCCAGTCCTAGGCCTTCAGCTGGGTTTTATAAAACCTTTTCGCTTTAGGCCTCCGCCACCGTGTGCAAAAAAAAAAAGGTTCAATCAATCAATCAATTTCAACTTCTCGCAGGGAAAAAAAAGATGTCGCAAAGTTGGAATTGATTGATTGAACTTTTTAGTCCCACCCAGTCTGCCATTACCACCACAGCCACGCCCACCCAGTCGGCCACATCCACCCAATGGGCCACACCCACCCAGCACCCGATGATACATAAGTGGGTTTTGGGTTGCAGTTTGGGCACTCGGTCTCTAAAAGAATCGCCATCACTGGCCTAGAGTTTACATTGGTGGTAGTTTTTTTATTTTTATTTTTTTGCTGTTAGGAACTGTTGTATCTGCAATTAAAGAAAATCTTATCAGAACGCTGAATCTCTGACTGCAAGTGTTCTACATGAAGGGATACTCTAGGATACCTGACAAATTCCATGAAATTCCAAGTCTTTTTTTAAAAAAAGCTGGCAAATATCTATGTTGGCTAACACTCATCCCATATTTGTGTGCATTCTGCTTCTTCACATCTATGCTTCAAACATTTCGAGCTTCACTTTCTCTAGTCTCCTATCTACTCAACTTTCAATTTTCATTTCTGCAACTCCACTGCCAATATGGAAGTCCTGAGAAAAGAAGAAAGCATGACAGAGAAACTCAAAATAATCCAGCCTTGATTTTGTTTAGCATAAGTTGGGACACAGAGAAATGTGAACAGGCTTTCAAGATGCTATTATCTTATCTTACTATAATAAAAAAAACCTCCTGCGGAATCTCTGCTGCACCTGCATGACCTGGCCTTTTTTGCAGGGTATATACTTGCTCAGATTGTAGAATGAAATCTGAAGAGTATTTAATCCCTTGCATATAGGTTGTATATAGGTTGAGTTCAACAGCCAATAGTTCAAAGACAAGTTATCTCTTTCATAATTAGAATCATAAAAAATTGTGAAGGATATGTACAGAGCCAACAGTAAGTCACTTCATTTTGGCCAATGACCAAATAGAACTTGAAGTTTAACAGGGCCACCTTAAAAACGTTGCTGGAGTTAGAATAGATTATAGACTAACAGAGTTGGAACGGACCTTGGAGGTCTTCTAGTCCAATCCCCTGCTCAAGCAGGAAACCCTATACCATTTCAGACAAATGGTTGTCCAATCTCTTCTTAAAAACTTCCAGTGCTGGAGCATTCACAACTTCTGCAGACACGTTCCACTGACTAATTGTTCTAACTGTCAGGAAATTTCTTCTTAGTTCTAGGTTGCTTCTCTCCTTGATTAGTTTCCATCTGTTGCTTCTTGTCCTGCGTCCAGGTGCTTTGGGGAATAGCTTGACTCCCTCTTCTTTGTGGTAACCCCTGAGATATTGGAATACTGCTATCATGTCACCCCTCATCCTTCTCTTCATTAAACTAGACATACCAGAAACCGTTCTTTATATGTTTTAGCCTCCAGTCCCCTGATCACCTTTGTTGCTCTTCTCTGCACTCTTTCTAGAGTCTCAACATCTTTTATACATCGTGGTGACCACATCGTGGTGTGATAAAGCACATCGTGGTGCTTTAGCCTCTCTCGTTTTGTGCTTATCCATCTAGAAATCTACCTCATCTCTCTATACATGGGAGATTGCTTCAGGAAGCAAAAGAGCACCTATGAAGAAGGAAAGACATAGAGCTCTAAAACAGCTGATTTTAGATTAGATGTGTCTAGAACTGGGAGTATCCCTCTTCTTGTGGTTGACTGAATTTCTCTCTCTTTTCCATTTAGTGTAGTCCTAAGGAATGTTTTGTGTATACCTGCTTCATATCTTACTGTGAGACCAACTGTGACATCATACAACAGTTATTCAAATTTGCCAAGGAATTATTATGTTAGAAACAATTCTTTTACTTTCCACTCCACATTCTTTATCACTGTTTGACTTACTCAAACTGGAGATTGGATTTTTACATACTGTTATGCACAAACACATATATGCACCCATCTTTCTTCAGATTTGTAACATTAGTCTCAATAAAACTAACAAGAGCAGTAAATGAATTAGCAGGTGTGTAGGCGACAAGCCTAGCCTACAAAACAAAATTATGAATAAGGTAATAAAGCAGCTTCCAGGTATGGGATAACAGTCTTATTGCTACAAAAATAACTAGGCCTTCCATTGTACTTTCTTTGTTTCACACTGCAAAAAGTTGTCATTTCCTTATTTTGAATAAACTCAGATAACAGTTTACATTTCACCCAGAAACATTCTGGCATAATTATACAATTGTAACATTCAACACAAATGCAGGCAGCAAACAGATAAGTGTCAAAAAAAAAAAACCCCTTCTGAAAGGATAGCCTAGATTTCAAATTTAGTCTTTGGCACTGAAAAGTTTCCTTAAAAATAGTGCAGTTTAATAGAGTATAACAGAAAGCAAGAAAGATATTTATATTTTATGCTTGCTACTTAAAAACTAGCACAGGCATTTGAAATAGAAGGAATAAGTGGTTAAACACCAAGCAGTATGGAAGAGAATACCAAGAGCAATTTGCATATAATAATAATAATAATAATAATAATAATAATAATAATAATAATAATAATAATAATAATAATAATAATAATAATAAAAGTTGGAAGGGACCTTGGAGGTCATCAAGTCCAACCCCCTGCTCAGGCAGGAACCCTACACCATTTCAGACAAATGGCTGTCCAGTCTCTTCTTAAAAACTTCCAGTGTTGGAGCATTCACCGCTTCTGGAGGCAGGTTGTTCCATTGGTTAATTGTTCTAACTGTCAGGAAGTTTCTCCTTAGTTCTAGGTTGCTTCTCTCCTTGATTAGTTTCCATCCGTTGCTTCTTGTCCTGCTTTCAGGCGCTTTGGAGAATAGCTTGACTCCCTCTTCTTTGTGGCAGCCCCTGAGATACTGGAACACTGCTATCATGTCCCCCCTCGTCCTTCTCTTCGTTAAACTAGACATACCCAATTCCAGCAACCGTTCCTTATATGTTTTAGCCTCCAGTCCCCTAATCATCTTTGTTGCTCTTCTCTGTACTCTCTCTAGAGTCTCAGCATCTTTTTTACATCGTGGTGACCAAAACTGGATGCAGTATTTCTTTTATGTGACCACCAAAGAAGTGGTCCTAAAATGATAAATGTCCTAGCCACCCAGGAGAAATTAGAGTACACCACTTCAGCAGCCCTTCCGTCCTGTATCTGGACATAGCTCCCACTCAAGGCACAGCAAAACCTGTGAATGTCAATTAATTAATCTCTAAACCTAACCTGGTAGGAGTGAGGCCATTTCATTTCTCCACCTCCACTCCAAGGGCAGCCAACTGGGATTTTGCAGAAAGCGCCTTTTCAAGTTGCAACTAAACAACTTGAAACTAAACAACAACTGTACATTTTCCCACAGTAGCCTTGGCTCTCTGTTCTACACATTCCTCATTTTCTCATGAACACTATGCCTTAACCCCTCTGTCCCCTTGTTACATCACAATGAAGCCCACATGTTGGCACTAACCTTTAACTCTCATGCTTCCTTTTCCTTCCTTCTCCCTTTTCCTTTCTTTAGCAGAATCCCCCCCCTTCCTTCCTCCCCTGTTCCATTTGGTCAGTGTGTTTTTTGTGGGGAGCTTGGATAGATACCTCTATGTTTCTTTATAAAAAAATCTTCATAAACCCAGTGTACACTTGGTGGAGCCCTAAGAACAAAGCAGGCTTATCAATGCCATCTCCTGCTCACAAAGGGCCTTCCCTTCCCACAAATGCTACAGTAGTTCATGGGCATTCCTCCGTCTTCAAGAAAACCTTCTGGGTTCCTGCCTCTGCATGCACTTTACCCAAAATCTCACATACGTAGCAAGAGCAGCTTCACAACTATCCTCCAGGGGTCACACTTGGGTTATGTATTGCAGACCCCCCCCCCCCGAACACCGAAGCAGCCTGCTTCAGAACCATTTACCCACTTCCTTCTTCATTAAGATTCAAATGGAATAAGCAGTGTAGAAATTGAACGGATACAGAAAATGTGCTCCTGTAGTCAGTAAACATTTATTCACCGAGCGGAGATCTCTTCTGCTCTAGCCCCTCTCACATTGTCTCTGTTTTCTCTATCCTTACTGCTTGCTGTTTTAATGCATAATTAAGAAGGTCAGGATTAATGAAGCAGTGTGGAGAAAAGTTCATGGAATCCCCAGGCGCTATTTATTCTATTAGATCTCAGGCGTGAATGTCAGATTGGCAGTGTTAAAGGCAGAGGCAGTGAGGGCTGGATGCATCCCAGAAGCAATACTATCAAGGGAGACTTACCTTCAGTGTCAAGTCATTCCTGAGCTCCTTGCCTGCAAAAATCACACGTAACTGGTCAACTGGAACTCCCTGTCGCTTAGCAACCGCCTCCTTGAGCTGGAAGATGCTGGTATCTGAATCAACCTCCATTGGGAAACCATGGCTGGAGTTGAACCTGACAAACACTGACCAAGAACAAGATATTTGTTTTTAGGGGGGGAAAAAAGTGCTGAGTGTTTTGAAATCTGATGCATCTGGGAATGACAAAAAGAGACGGCAATTTCTGAAACACGGATAGCAGCACAATGGTATTGTAAAACTTTGCTTTATCAATTTTAGAAGGAAGAAGTGATAGATTACAGTTTTGTGATTTGGAAAGGCAATTGCAAATAAGAATCCCTAACAGGTTATTGTCTAAACTAAATTAAACATTCTTTATGGTCCAAAGAGGATCTTAAATTACATTTCCTTGAGGAATGTAATTTATCTGCAATCTGAAGACTAATAATAACTAATTTCCTCTTATTCTAAATCCTCTCAGGAGACCAGAATATATATACTATAATGGAAATGAGGAGTACATGTCTGCTCACATACATACATGCACATACACACAGAGTGTTAGCCTCACTGAAGTAGGCTGCTAGAACATATTGGAAAGAAAACTTTAAAAAATACAAAAATGTCAGTTCATACACACTGGGCTCCCAGAGATCCAACTGTCTAGAAAATAATAATGGAGAAAAAATTATATGCTGCCTGCAGCATGAAAGTCTTTCTTAGAATTCTTAAAATAACCACAGAAAGTAACTCCTGTTAATATAGTTGGGTAATGTTAAAAACAATTGCCAAACACATTGTAATAGTACTTGGTCAAGACACACATTAATATCTGTCCCAATTTTTTTTTCACATGTTTAGAAGGAAAGTGATTAATAATATAACTTACATAAAAATGTAAATGTCATTGCAAGGAGTTTTGGGAGCATGGAAAGTTCTACTTTATGTGCATGTGCATGCACCTTCAAGTCTATGTTGACTCCTGGCAAATACCTGGACAAGTTGTTGTAGTTTTCTTTCCAAGATTTCAAAGGTGATTTGCCCTTGCCTCGTCCCTAGGGCTGAGGGAGAGGAACTGGCCTATTGTGTCTAATGCAGGGTTAGAACTTATGGTTTCCCCGTTTTTAGCCCATTGCCTTAACCATTACACCAGACTGGCTTTCTTCTACATTATTTAGCTCTTCTTTAAGGATTGGTAAAGGATATATGTTGAATATATATGTTGATATATGTTGAAAGTGCTTCCAAAACTAAAACTGGATGGAGATTGTGGAGGGCATAGGGAATGGCTCTGAAGGACAGGAGAAGAGCTGGTATTAAGACAATGGTGACGGAAGTGGTGCTAGAGTCTGGAGCAAGAAAATAACTTAAGAAAACATCTCAGACAAGCCCGTTCATAATTCACACAAAGATAAAAAAAGCTCATTCAGATTTCCATATAGCTGTTCCAATGAAAATACAGGTAGTTCTCCTTTACTGAGGACTAGGATTGCCTCAGACAGTGATTATTTGCAGTTACAATGGTGATGAAGAAGTAACTTTGCAATCAATCCTTACATTTACAATCTTTGCAGGTCTATAAAGCAAAGGAAATCTGAAGTAGATCATAAACACATTTATGGTTTCACTTAGAAATTATTTTGCTTACTGACCTAGTTGCTGGTCCCAACTGTGGTCACTAAACGATGGTTACCTGTAACCCTGACCTACATGTCTTTAGTCTCTTAGTCTGGTCTAACATTTAGAGCTAACAGGATTAAAGATAGCAACCATATGCTGCCCAGAGCCCCTTTATGAAGATGAGTGGTTAAGAAGTTTGAAAGAGTTTGATAGATAGATAGATAGATAGATAGATAGATAGATAGATAGATAGATATAAAGATACAGTAGATAATCTCAATAGTATAATCAACCCCCTCCCCCCTTTTAATGTATGTTGAAAGGATGGGCTTTTAATTGTGATGTTATAATTGCCATATTTTTTGACATCCTACCCCTTCAATATTAAAAATCCAATATAAATCCTAAATAATAGAACCGAGTAAGATACAGATTGCTCAGAATTTCTATCCTTGTAAATTACCATATAACACTAAGGTAGATAAATGAGAGAATACACCATAGATCAGTGGTGGCAAACCAATGGCACAAGTGCCAGAGGCGCCACTCAGAGAGGGCATGTGTGCCCTCTCTGTGGGCACACATGCCATCACCCCAGCCCCGCCTCCCCCACAGCCCCCTCCACACCAGCAGCCACCCCCGGAGGAGAGTCGGCCCCAGGCATGGCCCGCCTTGAGCAGCGCAGCCAAGGACATGGCAGCCGGGCGGTGGGGACAAGACTCTGCCCTTGTGCCCCGTCGCAAACAGATGCTGCTGTGGGGCATGGGCGGAGGGCATGGCTGCCATGGCACTACTGGACCACCTGGGCGATCTGCGGCAGGCCGTGGAGGTGGTGGGTGGCCCTGCGGGTGGGTGGGTGTGGGGCAGGGGTGGAGCAGGGGCGGTGCGGGGGTGGGCCAGTTTTTGGGCACTCAGTCTCTAAAAGGTTCGCCATCACTGCCATAGATGCTTTCTGAGAAAAACTCTGCAGAGGTAGAGCTCCTCTTTTCACAAAATGACTGCCATGATGACTATGGGCAGTAGTATTAAAACACTGTTATATCTGGTAATGTTGTTTTATGCTGCCCCTTCCACTTCCCATATATTCTTTACCCTTCCAACTTATTTTTAGACTAGGTGACAGAGTCCCATACACATTTTAAAAGGACATATGGGCTTATTTTTTGACACAAAGAGAGTAAACCAGAAGTTCCTACTTTGCTTTGTAGCATGCCCACTTGCCTTTTAAATAAATAAATAAATAAATAATGAATGAATGATTAAAAATTTTAAAAATTGTACCTGATGGTGTTTGTGGGTTCTTGCTTGCCTAGCCCTGATATAAACAATTGAACACAGCCACTTCTTATAGGTCAGCTGCAACTGACATTGTTGCTAAAGGTTAGTAAGAAATATTTTCTCCTTGACTTCAGTTCAAAGACAGCTCCTAGAGCATAGCTGAAGTTTTTCCACATTTCAAAGAAAGCTGTCCCTTGTGGATTTTCATAGTTCGACCTGCCACAGTCTTCCCTGTGGCAATAATTAAAAAAATATACCCACATCTTTATCTGTTGTAAGTCTGAGACTGAAAGAACATGAATCCCTTAAGGAGCAAATTCTTAAGAAGTGATTTAGATGTTAAGTCCACTGCTCCATAAAACAGCCTGAAGCCCTTTTTGCCATGTTACATTATTTGACATGACCTGCTTATTGAAAACCATATACAAATATTGCTACACAATGTGCTATACAGAGAGCCACATATTCAAAGGGAAAAAAACCTTCACATTTAAAATCATCACATGGCAATAGTTCTTGCTTAACAATCACCTATTTGGTCATAGTTCATAGTTACGGCAGTACTGACAAAATGGACTTATGACCAAGGGCTGCATTGTTAAGAGTTTGGCAAAAGTATTTTTTTAAGTTTGATGTTAAACTTCCAATTTGGGTGATACCATCACATATTTTTTTGACTATACCAAGATTTGTGGTTATGGAGGCGCCATCTTATAAAGATTTGTTATATTTGAGTGGCAGTGGTGAATGGTGCCTCAAATCAATAGAAGTTTTGAGACGGAAGTATCCAGATTTTTCCTGGCTTGTCTATAGACAAATTCAAGAGAGATGGCGAATTGATAAAAAAACTGCTTTTTTTATGGAAAATGGGAATTTTTTGAAACAAGTAAGGGATGATGCTAAAGGACATATTAGAAGGATATATAATGTTTTATTAGAATTGGACT
>NW_015387501.1:0-16687 GCF_001527695.2 Protobothrops mucrosquamatus | reverse complement strand
TTATATATTTCACCTACTTATGTAGAATAATATTTTGTGGAGTTAGGGATATTAATATTAGTTTACTTTTAGTTGAATAGTATCCTGGGATTAGGTTTGTGAAGTCCGGGGGTGGGGGGTGGGGGGTAGGGTTTTTACACTGTGATGTATTTGTGATGTGCTTTTTTTTATGATGAAAATAATAAAAATTTATATTTGAGAAAAAAAAATGGACTTATGACCGGTCCTCAAAGTTGTGGCCCTCGCAGCATCTCCTGCAGTTACGTAATTGTGATTCAGACACTTGGCAACTATCATGCATTGATAACAGTCACAGCAGCCTGTGGTCACACAATTGTCATCTGTGTCCTTCCCAGCTGACAAGCAAAGTCAATGGGGAAGCCAGTAGGAGGTCTCAAGTCACAGTCATGGGATATCTCACTTACTGTATCATGCATGATTTGCTTAACAACCAAAATCAACCAGAACCAAAAGAATCAGAACTGCTGACATAAGTCAGTGCAGCCACAATGACAGAGTTATCCGTCCCAGCTAGGCTTGTAAAGTGAGGACTACCTGTACTTGAAATATTGCCCTCATATACTGATTATCTGTATCTTTATCTGTATCTTTATCTGTATCTTTAAAAGCACCACATTACACTTCGGTAAAGCTATTGCTTTGTCTAGAAAATAAGTACACTGATACAGAAATCAGAAATCCTCAAAGTGTTAGTTGGCCTCATTCAATAACATCAAAAGCTGTTATTATAGGATTTTATTATAATCGAGGTCATAAATCCATATTTATTAACATCATTAAAATAGAAAATAAATTCTAATCATGCCTTCTGAAATGCCTATTAAAATAAACATGATTTGTGTTATGCTATATGATCAACAATGAGACGGGTCAGTAGCTACAGAAAAACTACATTCTGCTTGCAATTAATTGCTACAGCCCTGTTAGGGTATCTGATCTCTTCATACTCTTTTGAGAAGAGGTAAAAAACATGTCATTTAAGTTTTAATATAAAGTGAGAGTGGAGATGATTGGGCATATGCAGTAAGGATGTTGGGTATAAAGTTTGATGCCTGGCTTCATTCAGACTTATACTGTAATTAGAAGGCATACAGGGAGAGATTCAACACAAAAACTGTTAGCATAAAGAGAACCAGCAACTGAAAATTGAAAGATGAAACCATGTATATAGCAGAACCAAGGTTCAAATCTTGTCTCTTTTTCTCATTAATAGATTGAGAATTGTTTGGGAATAGGACAAGCAGTTGACCCTTATGCATTCTTAGTTTTGTCTCAAGCCCTTTGTTTCTGATCTTGCCCAATTTACTCCTCTAGGACAATGTGGCAACTAACAATTCTTGGGGTGGAGGTAGCCATTATATTAACATATCACAACCACACAACTTCAAGGTTACCAGGCACTAAACCAGTTATCTGTGAGTCTGGAAGGGAGGTATGAAAAGTACTTAACTATAAACCCTTAGAATATATAAAACTCTCTGAGATCAGCAGGCAATTTAGGGTTTCTCTGGCTACATTTTTGCCCATGTTTAAAGTTTTAATTTAGAAACTCCATGTCTATCAAATCAAGTCAAAGTTGAGCTAATGATTAATTGTTGGGAGAGTGATGATTTATTACAGAGTGCTTGGAAAACCTCTACTGAGCTTTTTAAACAAAGGTCGCACAATTATTTGTAGGGGGTACTTTAATTAGGATTCCTGCATTGATAGCCTAAATGGTCTCTTCTAACTTCAATAGTTAAAAGGCTTTCCTCACTTGTACCTAACTACCACATGAACACACCCCAGCGATCTCTTTTTTCTGCTGCATCCTTTTGAAGTTCTCTTTATGTTCACCTCCCAGCCCACACAGGAAGCAGATTAAAGTTATCCTTAGTCTTACTGTAGTTAAGCAGAGAACAAATGTGATATTTTTGGGTTGTGTGCAATCTGACACATTTCATTGACCACTCATTCCATGGCACAGTCAGATGATCCCAAGGAACGGACCTGTTGCAGGTCAGTGGCTAAACTTGCGATTTTATAAGGAATTTGAAGGTTGATATCTTTGGGGAGGCGGGTTGTTTTGTTTTTACTGGTTTAGCAAATTGTGCAAATCCAAGCCATGAACACAGCCATTACCCACAGCCAGAAAATAGACTTATTGAGTAATAATATACATAGAAAATGATGAATTTAAACTGCTCTGGGACTTCAGAATTCAAACAGACAAGCACCTGCAACGTAACACCCTGGACTTAACAACTGTCGATAAGAAAGACAAAAAAGTCTGGACAGTGGACGTGGCAGTGCCTGGAGATAGCAGAATAGACGAGAAAGAAGATAACAAAATACAAAGACCTACAAATAGAAATCGAAAGACTGTGGCAAAGGCAAGCAAGGCTAGTACCAATAGTAATAGGCACCTTGGGTGCAAACCCAAAACAACTGGGGCACCACTTGAACACTATTGGCATTGACAAATTTGCCATTAGTCAATTGCAAAAGGCAGCCTTACTAGGAACTGCTTCCATCCTGCGACGATATCTGTAATACCATCAAACATCCACATCTGCCTATCCCAGGTCCTTGGTAAGGACTCAATAGGTAGACAAAAATTCCAAGTCCAGTCTGAACATCTGACTGACTGTGCAATGATCAATAATAATAATCATCATGATCATCATGATCATCATGATCATCATCATCATCATCCCCCAAGTACTGGATTTAGCTGAAGAAAATAACGGTAGGGTTTTTCTACAAGTAGTGGTGGAAGGCAAATTCAGATTTTAAGAAAGAGAGCAAAAACCCAGTAAGTAAAGTGGCTCCTTGCAACTTTAGAGGAGCAAAGAAAGTCACAGGAAAGCAATTGTTCACATGATGAGAACCAGGAAACCTTTCCTTCCATCAATTTCGTAACATAATGTACAGCATAATTGTGTCACAAAGAGAATTTATGCAATCATGCCAACTGGGTTCCCAGTGTGATTTCAAAATTCTGAAATGTGCACAATAGAAGGGAAGAGGTCACAGCTACATTTTCATCACATAAAGATTGTGTCCACTTTAGAAACTGTCTGAATCAAGCATCTTAAGCATAGAAAGCGTACACAAGTTTAGCTGTAATGTCATGTCAAACAGAGTGCATGCACTATTTTATCTAATTCAATCTGTTCACTTTCCTGAAACAAGCAGTAGTCAAATTTCTGCTACCTAAGCACTCGACTGTTCATTTTAATCAAATCTTTATTATAATAACTGGCCAATCCAGAATAAGAAGGTAATAAAGTAGACCAAATATCTGCAGAAAAAATATTGTCAGAAATCCAGAGAAAGCTCGAAGTTTGAATAGCTCGTCACTAATTTGATTCCTAAAGAGCCATTTAGCAGACGCAACAAGCTGCAACATTTGGCCATATTTGGAGTAACAGCTGTATTTATGTCTGCCAATAAAAAGGAAGTATGCACAGTATTATATCACCTCTACCTCATCCATCAACCAAGAACCAATTGCACAAATATGATGGCACAAATATAATGAAAAATGAGTACAAAACATGAATCAGAGTCTCAACCTCCCCCAAGCCCTCATGTGGTATCATGAAAATCCACCCTCCAAAAATTCTAATGGTAAAACAGTGCAAAGACCATATACTGCCTCAAGGTGCTTAGTTGAGTTACTTTTGAGGTTGGCTGGGAAAAACTCAAAATTACTCCAGGGTAAACTGCACTTGGCAGCTTAGCCAAATCCTACTGATGCTCACAATCTAAAGTTCTTGATCTAGTCTGTTTCCCTTTATCAAACCCCATAGGCAATTAAAAGAGAATCCAAGTAAAGCCAATTTGGAGTTTACATTTCCATGTCAATTAGACTGAAAATTGTCAATCATAGTAAGTGATGCTAAACCCACTAGGAAGAAATTTAATTAAGCTACTAATTAATCATAAAAGCCAGGTCTTGGCCTCAACCTTAATCCGTCCTGCTTCCAGTTGTAATGCTACACTAGGCACACATAAGGCTACAAAGAAGACAAGAAAGAGAAAAAAGAAAACTGAAATGAATCCTTTCCAATTTGGTAAAACTGCAATAAAAGCACACCTGAGAGCCATAAAGTACTGCATTTGAGCTAAAGCTCCAGCCTCAAAGACTTTGATGGCAACTGCCATAAATATCTGCCTCTACACAGAAAGATGATGATGATGATGGTGGTGATGATGATGGTGGTGGTGGTGGTGGTGGTAGCACTTCTTAATGGCAAGCTGTTCTGCCCCTAGGACCCAATAGTCCCCAAAACCATTCCCAGATCATATATAGATTCCCTGTCTAGAGCATTGCTAGTTATTTGCCATTTATGTTTCAAAGATCTTTTAGCAAATACCAACACTTTGGTGTTGCTATACAGTGGTCCTCAACTTACAAACGGTTGCTTAGTGATTGTTCAAAGTTATGACAGATCTCCCCAGTGGTACTTATGTATTTATTACAATTCTGAAGGTCAAATGGCTGTTAGCCCCATGGTTACATGACTAGCTTTCAGGTGTTCGACAATCGGCCCACATTTTATTTAAATATTATGTCAACATCCAGCTTGAGAATCCATATAAAACTCCAGGTTCATTTCGTTTCTGAAAAGCTTACTGTTTATTGAATACATAGCTTGGTTATGTCGAAGAAAAACTAACTCTGAGGTTCCAATACCAATTCATAGACTTAAATAATAGTTTTCCCAGCCAAACCCCCAACGTCTTATGTAATCCATATCAACAAGTCCACTTTGTTATGGGAACCGTCTGCTTCAAATCCTCATCTGTTATGGTGTCCTTGACAAGGCTTCAAGGTCTCACGGTCTGCAGCTGAATCAAAGAGGTTTCGTTTCTCCATCTACCCACTTGAAAGTAACACCTCCCCACCCCTTAATCTAAAGCAGGCATGTCAACTCACGGCCCATGGACATCTGGCCCACGTAGGCCATGCCCACCCCAGCCCCGCAAAGATGAAAAACTCCTGATATGTTACCATACAGCCCGCAATGTGATCGGGCTTGACATACCTGATCTAAAGGCAAATTGAAATGCAGAGGCACATAACTACCAAAGTTTCATCCTTGACATATTATTTATTAAATTTATATTCCACTTATCTCATTGTCAGATGACATTTATGTCTGTTTGCAGGATTCTGCAGTCCCCCATAACCTGGTTTTATGATGTTTTTGCCCCAAACCAGCATTCCAGTTTTCAGCAAAACTGGTTTGCTTACCAACCATCACATTTGCTTAACGATTGCCACCAAATAAAATCATACTTTACAACTGTCATGACTTACAACCATAAAGGGCAGGCTCCAGTACAGCTGTAAGTCAAGGACTACCTATAACTGACGACCAGAAGTACTTGCCTAGAATAAGAAGTTAAAGCTCAGAATGCTATGGTTGTTTAGGACAAATTATTGCATCATTAGCATAGTAGTATGTAGGATAGTAGTATGTCTAGTGGTATGTCTAACATTTTACTTAAGAAAGTAGAAGTCTAGATTGTCAAAACTTTACGAAGTTATTATAACGGTTAGTTAAATAAATAGTTAAATAAGGAACTAAGTTGCATCTCTGTTGCAATCCTATTGTGGTCTAATTCACATCTGACAGATCCTCAGGCTTGCAATTAACCCTAAGGAAAGTATTTTGTAGCTGGAAGTGAGCAAAGGTAATTATGTGTGAAAGACCTTGGGGAAAGATAGAAAGAGAAGCTTCTAGGAAACAATCAGATAAGAGAGGCAGGAGCCCCCAGTGGCTTAATGGTCAGAGAAAGAAACTTCAGAAGAACCCACCCTAATGGATCAAGCTGTTAAAAGTTAGTGATGGAAAATTTGTGCCTTCAGATTTACAACACTCTGTTAATGTAGCTTTACAATACAGTAAAATTAGTTCAGCTGTCCATGTTTCCCATCTGGTTTACCTGGTAGGGCTGACAGGAACTCTGTCCCTGAGGTGAAATCTCAGCATATAGGGTCACCTTGGAAGGATGTATATTTTCCCTCCCAACCTCTAAAAGCTCCTTGGGCCCTCCTGCTCTCATGAGTTTAAAACTAAATTGTTCAATCAATATGCTACATACTATTACTAAAATAGGCAATGAAACACAATTACAATGTGCATCATTTATCCATGGATCAGAAGATTAAGCCACCACAATCTTTTATGCCTTGTAAATAAGAGGCACTGACATATTAACAACATTGTAATTATTTTTAAAAATGTGTTAATCTTTCACACACTTCAAATTAGACAACTCTGTATTTCAAATTACTTGCCACTGAATAATTTCTCTCTTTAATTGTTTTCACTATCACAAGACTACTACTCATTTTTTGGAGGAACTATTGTTCAGTGATTTAATAGGTTTGCCATAAGTACACAATATTGGCATTGCATAAACTCTATTTATTTAGAAATCAGATAGATAGATAGATAGATAGATAGATAGATAGATAGATAGATAGATAGATAGATAGATAGATAGATAGATAGATAGATAGATAGATAGATAGATAGATAGATAGATAGATAGATAGATAGATAGATAGATAGAAAGACAGACAGACAGACAGACAGACAGCATTCCATACAAAAATAGTGTTTAAAAAAATCTCATAAACTTCATAATCAATTAAAATGATCAAATGCAAGGAAAAATTAAATGTGATTTTTGAATTTATTTCAGGACTTTGATTAAGATTGATTCAAACAACCAGGACATCTCTGAGGAATAGGTGATGGTGAGGAATAGGTGATGGTGAGAAGATATTTTAAGTATTTTGGTCATAGATATAATACTTTTGTGTTAATGTTAATAGTGTTAATGCCTTAGAACCAAGGAATGGGAGAATATTAGAAAGGCAATAGAGTTTCTCACCCCATTACATCAATAATATCCCCATGCTTCTAACTCCATAGTGGAATGGGATATGAAGCGAGAGGCAACAGTGGGAAAAACTTACTATATGTTACTTTCTGGGCATACAGTCCACTTCAGTTGCAAATGATTCCAAGGAATATAAATCTCAACCTCTGCAAATTAATTTAAAAGCAATGCAATAAAAAGAAATCAATAATAATGTGCAACCAACATACAGCATTGGAAACATTTATTAACATAACAAAAAAATCAAAAGACTTTTCACTCCTTTTAGGAAAACAATCATAGTATTCTAGTTCTCTGTGTTCAATTTTCTCAGAATTCCCATTGCAACTCTCCTACACACCACAACTCACTACAGGGGTATCGGGAGGGAAAGTATAAAAAAAGATGGCAGCTATAATCAGTTATTATTTTTTTACTCCCACCACTCAAAGGCCCTGTCCCGTACTTGATCCTCAGGTCTACGGATCTTGATCAAGGATGGGAAAACCAATGAATTGTAGCAGAGCAATAAATGAATATGCTGTGTATTTAGCTTTTCTTGAGCATAATGAGTGGAAAATAATTGTGATGATTTTTCGAATACTTTCCTAGATGGCAATAATAAATTACATCAAATCAAAAGAAGACACCTGATTACAAAGATGATTTCAACACAACTTTCTCAATTTAAACATTTACCTTTGAGAAAGAAAAGCTGTGGTGAGTTGGCTAACAATAGTAGAAGACTTTCTCTGCTCACCGTAATACTATACCAGATGTTACAAGCTGTAATTTATAGTTCCACCTGTCTCTAAATTCATTAACTAGTCCCCTATCTGGAAATAAGTTCAAATTCATAAAAATATCATATATTCTTTTCTACAGATGGCGATGGTGATAATGATGATTTTCTCCTGCAAATAGAATGTTCTCCTATAAATAAACTTGATCCCACTTTCCAAACACAGAGAGATGGAAGGGGGCATAAGGGGATCTAATAAAGAGAAGAGATTGGGAAATTTCTGTTGTGACATATTTTGGTGAGTGTATCTTGAATACCATTAAATTCTTACTGCAATTTAGCCATTCAAAAGGAACTTGCTTAACAATAAAAATTTAAGGGATGGGAATATATAAAGGCTTTTATGGTTAGGTTTATGGTTAGTTTATGAGCTTTGTGGGTGAGAAACATAGAGCTTTTGCCTTCCAAAACTTGTAAATATTTGACTTCTTAACTAAATAAAAGTAATTAGAGCTATGAAACCATAACAGGATTTCTGAAAAATCTCTGCTGTTCATAAAGTTCAGAACTGTTTTGGTCCATTAACTAGTCCCCTCTCCCTCTATGTACCTATTTTCCATTCTTTCAACAATTAACCTGTAATATGGAAATTATTTGATACAATTTTCATCCAGACAAGTCTGAGAAAACAGTGTTCCAGCTGGCATAAAATTAAGTTAAATTAAGAAGCTGTCTAAGACAGTGGGTATGATTTTTTGGAGTTCGTAGGTTAATTTGTTAGGGGACAATTGCCTGAGTAGTTAACCACAATGCAGCCAATGTAGCATGACATGAATTAAAAGCCTTTATTTATTCATCAGAGGAGCAGTGATTCAATGGAGGACATGATGATTGATGACAATTTATACTCTACCTTGCACTCAGGAGCACATAGTAATATATATATAATATGTTTTCCTTCTATTTTTCACCAGAGGAATTACTCTGTGAGGTAGTTTAGACTGAGGCAGAGTAACTAGCTCCTGATCACCAAGAGAACATCCTGGCTGAACTTGGAATAAAACCTGGATTTCCCTTGTCTAAATCCACACTTTCATTACTACATCACACTGCCTCTCCATGAGGTCTTTTCTTCAGCAGAATCCTGTACTATATCAATCTCATACTGCTCTTGCAAGAATAGATGTTTAGGTGGGTACACAGAAAGAGCACTTGGACAGGGATGTAGTTTGAAACTGTTGCTAATAATCCACTATAATGATCAAATGCCATTTGTCAAAAGCACAAAACAACAGAATATAACTGAATAACTCAAGGACACATATACATATACCTCACACACATGTGCGCACATTTTTGAGCCTCCCTTAAAAAACAAGCTAGAGTGATTTTTTTCAGTTATTACATAAAAAAGTTTTGTGTTTTTGACTTATAAGTAGTTACTTAGCGACTGTTGATAGACCATCCCCCCCCGAAAGGTACTTACGATCCGGTTTTGAAATTCCAACAGACACTCCTCCCAGTCATGTGATTGAATTTGAGGTACCTGACAACCAACCTGCATTTATGGCCATTGACAGGCTCCCGCAGTCACACGACTATTTATTAAATTTTTGCCAGAAGCCTTTTGCTGGACAAGGGGTTCATTTAACCACTGTGGCATTCACTTAATGATTACTGCATTCACTCTACATTTGCTGTGTTCGCTTTATGTCTCCCCATATGTCATAAAACCTGGATTGATTATGTGAGTTCCTCAAGTTATGACTGTCATGACAAACAATGGAAATTCTAGGCTCCATGACTGTTGTAAGTCAAGGACTACCTGCAACTGTATGACTAGTAAAGTAGAAACTAAGACCCAAAGATAGACATCAAGACCCAAATATCACAGTCTCGCTCAAATTCCATCCATAGAATAATAGCTGGAAGACAACTTAAAGAGTTATTTAGTTTAACTGCCTGCTCACTAAAGCATCTGTGATCATTGAATGTCAATGTAGAACAGGGGTGTCAAACTGCCGGCCCGCGGGCTGGTTTCATCATACCGGAGCCGCGCCCACCCCATTGCCGGCAATGGCAAAAAAGCTCCGATACGTTGCGCGATGTCACATGACGTTGCGAGTTTGACGTGTCTGATGTAGAATGACTGAAAGTCAATACAGAATCATTGCAGTTCTATAACTGAGTGAATGCCATCCATGCATGTATAACCTGGGGAATGGCAATCTGCTAGCCCACACATGTTGAGCCTGAAAATGACAGAACAATAATAGTAGCAGAAAATGTGGTGTCATGTCCTAATTTAACTTGCACAGCAATTCCTCATGCTATTCATCTGAGAAAAAAGCCACACCCTACTGAGTTCTGAATTGAGATTCCTCTGCATATATGAGTTCTCAGGGTAACTGACAGCTGTTTAGCTGCTGCATTTAAGATGCATTCAAAAGGGAGAATGCATGAACACAACACCTCAAGGCTGCTGAAATTCATTACAGAAAGCAACTTGATTTGATTGATTTAAACCATGTGAAATGTAGATGTGTCCCATATGTAAAGGGGACATCGAAAAACATGTCACTTTCTTCAAAACATTTCTACATGAGGGATCCATGAGGGAACTGGAAATTATGTCACATAACATGTCTTATTTACTAATAAGACATAGATTGGCACCAGCCACATGTTTCCATAAATCTAGTTAGGACCATATTTACTTGAAAAGTTCCTCTGTTGCTAGTTAGTATTTATGGCTTGGGGATTACCATAATTAACTTCAACACAGAGTGGACAGGTTTGCCCTAATGTATTTTACTGTGGGGAACTCTGAAAATTAAAGAAAATTTGGAGCAGAGCATGAAATCTTCAGGGCTAAGATCATTTTAGAAGTAAGTTGAATGATTAACTCTAGAGCAGATAGAGGTTGCAGAATTTGATTGCAAATGGAAAAACTCCAAAGTGATTCATACAAATACAGCTTGGAAACTTGTTCTGTTGAATCCCTGTAAGTAGCAGTTATAACGTAGCAGAAGGAGGCAAGGAATTACTTCATTGGGAACAAGGACAAACATCTTCTGTTGGACCACATTATAAAAGACTTGGGATCAGTTCTTTTGGTATTCATGTATAAGTTGCAGTAAGAAGTTTGTAAAAAGAAATCCTGAGTTCTTACAGAGGGTGCCATATAAGAATATGAACAGTCTAGATCCCCCATTATTTCAAGCTAAATACAAGTACTTGTAAATAACCAACCAAGTACACAGGTCCTTCAAGGGATTTATAAGTACAGAAAACACTGAAGTCAACTGAAGCTGACATGTGTTTTTGCATAGCTTTAGCAAGAGAAGGAAAAAACGAAATATCATTCCATTATTACTCATCAATATAATTGTCCATAAACTAGAAGGTCAAAACCGACATTTTAATTGATTTATTAATTACAATGATGGGTTTGGCCTTCTACTTTATGGATGATTTTATATACTATTAACGTAGCATATGGTTATGCCAAAAACAGTAAAATTTCACCCAGTATATATCGATTTTTTAAAAATATCCCAAATGTTAAGATTTATCATACAGAAATTCTGCATTACAAAAATAGGAAAGGAAGTCTGATGAGCAGAAAGTTACATTTGTTTTCTGGTAAATTTACAAAGATTCTTGATACTTAAATTGGAAAGTTTACATACTTAGCAGAAGATCGAACCACTCAACCATCTGGAATATACCAGCCACAATTTACCAGTCCACTGATGGCATCGTGCATAGTACATAACACTTTAGAAAGCAAAACATAGATACTCATCAACTTTGTAGATTTAAGCTTAGATTGATTGGAAAGTTAATGATAAATAAGGGTTAGTGCAAGAAGATGCCATTCCATTTGCTTAGTCTTTTGTAACAAGAATATCTTGTTACGCTTTTAAGACCTGCAGATTTATTATTACATAAAGATTCATCAGCCGCATGAAGTAAATCCTCTATTTATTTGCGTACTTATTAGTTTTAATTAGGAAGGAGGATCTGGAGTATTCTTGCCCCTTGTGATCAGTCTGGAAGAAAATAGCAAGAGTGAGTTACTCCCATTGGCTAACTGAAAAACTGTTCCAAATCACAAAAAGGTTGATTTCTTTATGCTACTTCTGTATATATAAAAGCCCTGCCTTTTCACCAATAAATATTTAATGCATTTTATAGAAAATAAAATAAATGAAGTAAGAATACAGTAAAAAAAGCACAGAAGAAAAAGAAGAAAGACAATAAAAATAAACAGCACAAAACATTACAGCTAAATGTACTTCTGAATGTATATCTTCATACAATGATGTGTGTCTTCATGTGTGTATGTGTGGGTGGGTGTGTGTGCGCGTGCATCAACCATGTTTGGTCTTTTTGGACAGATGGACAGTACAGTGCCCAAAACTATCATTTGCCACTGAGTTTATTGTCATCCCTGCTTTTTTCCTAAATTGGGAGGGGAAAGTTGTAGATGAATAACAACTACACACAATCATAACTCTTCTGCCTATGACAAAATATAAATTTTATATGTCAATATTTTGTGCAGTTCAACTGAGACCATAATAAGATAAATCTGAGTCATGGCCATAAAATCTATCTGTACTTTATAAAAGTTGAGTACTGTATCTGAAACATGTGGAACATCTGTCTAAAAATCTTTTTTTTTTTTCTGGAGAAAGAAGGGACAATGTCTTTGTCCATTGCCTATGCTGTTATTCAGTGGGCTGAAAGAGGAGATATTTCCCATGTGCTGCTGTGTTTAGTGTTTCAGATAAATTTATCTCAATGTTAAAAATATCATCTGTTTATTAATTTATCTCTACTTTTCAATTTCAGGATCCAGATATAAATAAATACATCTACTTTAATAAACCAAAATCAAGGAACAGGGTATAATTTCCAGTCAGACCACCTAACTGAGCATGGCATATAGTGCACAAGTCTCTTGGGTCAGAATCTATAAATAAAGACAGAATGAAACGAAGCATAGTGAGCTTTTAAGGACCATTAGAAGACAAATTAACTTTTTAATTAATACTAAAACAAACAGATCATTCCAATATTATGTATATCACTATGAGAGAGATTATGTAAATAATCCACATTTGCAAAATCGTTAAATAATTTGTTGAATTTATTCAGTACTGGAAACTTCTAGGTCTATGCAATACAGGATGCCAAATAATAGTCGTTGATAATAAAAGCTTACTATAAACAAACTTTGGGTTTGTTTTCAGAAAAAAAAGTAACCGTCTCTCAGATCGGAAAGTTTCATATATTTACTATACCACACAAGGATAGTAAGATTTCCCTTGGGCATTAGGTATTTACTAATCGGATTCAGAGTACGTATGACAGGAAGTAGGATGGGTCTGACAAGGGGCTGGGAAAGTAACTCTGGAAAACTTTTTTTAAAAAACAAAAACTAGCAATTGTGCTTGGCTTGCAAAGATTAATCTTTTCTCTACATTTTGGTGATCCACCCTTCCCCTTGCCCCCAATTTTTATGCTGGCCTTGTAAAACGTTTACTGCAACTTTTCTTTGTAAGGACCTGTTGAGATAACTTACTTGGAATCCACCAGTTTATGTATTGGGTCCATAGAAATATGCAGGGGAATTCGAATACCGGAAAAATGTTGCTATTCATTTGGCCTAATGACAAAGGACTATATAGAGGTTCTGGAGCTGCAATCATTTGCAGGAGCCTGTTCCCAGATTCAGGAAATTTTATCACACAAGATATGGAATTTTTGGTCCATTTGTGGGCACCTTCTCCTTAAAGAAGCCTCTCATCCTTTTCTGGTTTTGGGTGGCAGTCATGCAGGTCAGGACAACGTAGGTGATTTAATGTCAGTAAAGGAGTACCAACCTATCACCACCTCCTTAATTCAAACACATGTCTTCCTAGGTTTATACCACTATCATGTGAGACCCAGAAAACATTGTTTCTTGTTTTACAGAGAAGCTGCTTGCACCAGATCAAAACATCTATGCATTCTTCAGAACTGAATACTGCACAGCTGCACACCTCATGCGCTTAGTGGTCGTTACATAGCCTGAAAGTTATGTGAAAGATACATTTGGAGCATAATCTTCAGCGTGCTTTGCCCTCAGTTCCAGATATTTCTATTCATACTGTGGGGAGGTCTAAAGAGAAATTCTGATTGAGTTCAGCTTATGATTCATTTTGCAAACAGCAACTCTTTCACGCAATTTCAGATATCAAGGAAGATTCTATGGATGTTAGGAACACTGGAAGAAATTCCACCGAATATCTAGTTCCCTAGGCTTGTTCTACAATAGTCAAACAATTGCCATTTTAAATCCATCATCATAAGGCGATTGAAACAGCAAACCTCCTGATACTGTTACCCAGCAACTGGCATTCAAAGGCATACTGATTCTGGAACTAAAGGTAATATTCACAGTGTTCTTTCTCTACATTTGCATAATTTAAATCTTTAAAGCAATCCATATTGAGAGGCATCATTGCCTTTTGCTTTATTTATTGTATTTATTTATCACACTTTTCTCTTGCTGCAATCCATAGTTATTCTTGGTAATTTAAAGGAAGGGAATACAATTAAAACTTCCATGGTCCATCTAATTAAAGCATCTATTATTAATATATCATAAACAATCAAATACCTTAAATGAATAGAAATCAGTGGCTAATTCTATACCAGCAACAGTTTATGAAAGAGCTCTGTTTTTAGAATTTTCTGAAATATGGCCTGGGAAGGAACAAATTTAGCAGATTTTTTATTTGAACTGGAAGATTCCTCCAAAGAGCCAGTATCAGCCTCCTTTACTTCTTAGTGAAAGTGGAGCTCTTTTCTCCCAATAAGATCTTACAAGTCAGGTGGATTCCAACTAGAATAATATCCTGTACTATGATACTAGGGAGAAGTACTTCTACCATTTAGTTTCATTGGATATCTCCAAGTGCTAGGATTAACTTGTTCATGCTAATTGTCAAGTGCAAAAAATCAGGAGTCCAGGCAGTACAAATGAATATAGGTATATTGTATTCTAATGCTCTCTACAAGAATATGAACTACTAATGGTCAAAGCAAATTGGCAGTAGATAAGAGTCAATGGCATTCAAGCAATGGCAATAGCTCACTTGTGGGTGAGAAGGGACTCAAGACTGATGATGCGTTTGACCCTTCCTTCGAGCTCAGCCTGGTCATCTCCTACCTTAATTTTCTGTAGCAATAACATCACAGCCTTTCTTACTCCATTATGATTATGATTTTGGGACTGTTGACATGCCATGACATAAACTAAGGACAAAAAGTTAGGGGTACCCTACTTTTTTCTGGAGATGCATTTGCACAAGCCAAAGGATACGTTTGAAAAAGTAGTTGGAAGAATCACATTTGATTAAATTTCCTTTATATTTAATTAAAATGAAATGTAGTAAATATGATTATAGAATCATAAACTCATAGAACTTGGAAGAGATCAGAAAGAGTATCTAGTCCAACCCTTTGCAATGTGCAGAAAGACCAGATAAACCAATAGTAAGAGGAAGCTGTTCAGTGTTTTCTTAAAGCCCTCGAGACAATCCAATCCACAGCCTCTACAGATAGATTAAAGGAATCATAGAATCACTCTCTATCCTTTATTTTTATTTTCTGTTTGGTCACATTTAAAATGACAGTTTGGTAACAACTTTGGGAAATTCTTGATAACCGTACACAAGGATTTCAGAGATGTCCTTCTCTGTGATGACTGCTTGTTAGTGGCAGATATTTAGAGGTGTTTTTTTCATAAAGGACTATAATTGACAAGGATACAGTTTGAACATGCCAAACATGTGTTCAAGAATAGCACGTCTCTTCTAAAGGTATACAGAGATGCCACAAAATACAGCAAAACACAAACAATATTCTAGAATTTGCAGGACAATTTAGTCAATAAATTAAGAATTATTTTTCTCCAAAGACTCATTTGTCAATCAATCAATTTTTTAGAGTAAATAGTGTAACCATCTAACTGCCAAGTGTAGAAATATTGCCAGTAATTTAAAACTATGGAAAGAAATAATACAGATCTTGCAACTTATCAGTATTTACATTTTAACACTTAGCAAAGTGCTCCTTATATACTGTACACAATTAGTACCATCCAGTGGGACCATTTATAAAACCATTTGGGTTCTATCTGCCTGACATGCACCACATAAATGTCAGATCGTTATCGCCATCAGTCAATAGATGTACCGTGTTTGTGAGCTCAAAATAGATTCAGTCCAAAAAGGACAGAAAAATAAATGGTGTTGCTTAGCCAAACTATTTGCATATGAATCCCTTCCATAACTGTTATTCAAGATAGTAAGCTTAATTTGAAAACATTTTTATCTTTTTTGAGTAATGCTAACAACTTACTGGTGGAATAAAAAAGGTCCAAAGTTAGAAATACACTAGACTAGAGTATATTCAGTGTATATTAGTGTGGCATAATGGTTAAGGCATTGGACTATAAATGGAAAAACTCCAACTCTAGTCCAAACACAGACAAAGCTGTTGATTGGGTGACTTCTGTCCACTCATTCTCTTTCAACCCAAACTACCTCAAAGGGTTGTTGAGGAGGAAAATGAGAATAGGAAATGTTATATGTGCTACCCTGAGCTCCTGAATGAAACGCAGCGTATAAATATAATAAATAAACTATCCTTGCAAGCACTGGAATGCCCCTAAATTTAGCATGATTTTTCTCATCCTAAATATTATATTCTTGCTACAAATAAAACATCTTGGCAGAAAACATACAATTTGTAAATGTAAAAGGGAAACCTGTTGGGTGTGCACAAAGCACCAATTCTCCTCTTTTACAATATCAGCTTCATCATGTGTAGGAAAGGATGGATTCAGCTGCCTTGTTTGCTTTTGATATTATAGACACAGTCTGTGTTCGCACTTGAAATTTCACCTGAAAGTGAGGTAGTACTCTGCCAGTACTCTGCTAGATTTCCTCTAGCACAGATTAGGAATTCAATATCTTTTTTCAG